>NC_032011.1:6941517-6956464 GCF_001865875.1 Lupinus angustifolius | reverse complement strand
TAAACGAGAAAGTTTATATGAACCAACCATAAGGGTTTGTGACCACAGGAAAGGAAAATCTGGTGTGTGAATTAAATAAGTCAATATATGGACTTAAACAAGCTTCCAGATAATGGTACGCAAAGTTCAATGATACCATTATGTCATATGGATTTGTGGAAAACATTGTTGACCGGTGTATCTACATGAAAGTCAGTGGGAGCAAGTTTATAATATTAGTCCTATATGTCAACGACATTTTGCTTGCTGCAAATGATAAAGAGTTGTTACATGATGTAAAGAAGTATCTCTCTAATAACTTTGAAATGAAGGATATGGGTGAGGCATCCTATGTGATAGGAATATAAATATTTCGTGATAGATCACAAAGATTGTTGGGATTGTCTCAGAAAGGATATATCAATAAAGTGTTAGAGAGATTCAGAATGGAAAAGTGCTCCGCAGGGATAATTCCAATCCAGAAAGGGGACAAATTCACTGAAGCCACAATTGCTTTTCAGTGAAGCCACAAATCATGCATTGTGGCTGCGGAACTTTACTTCAGGACTTGACATTATAGATAGTGTAGCTAGGCCGCTGAAGTTTTATTGTGATAATTCCGCAGCTGTCTTCTTCTCTAAGAATGACATGTATTCTAGAGGTACTAAACATGAAAGCTGCAAAGAAGGTTCTAAGATATTTGCAAGGCACTAAGGATCACATGCTCACGTATAGAAGGTCAGATCATCTTGAGGTGATCGGTTATTCGGATTCAGACTATGCAGGATGTATGGACTCAAGGAAATCTACATTTGGGTATATCTTCCTAATGGTTGGAGGAGCTATTTCATGGAGAAGCAGTAGAGAGTCTACAATTGCTATGTCCACCATGGAAGCTGAGTTTGTGGCATGCTTTGAAGCCACAAATCATGTATTGTGGCTGCGGAACTTTACTTCAGGGCTTTACATTATGGATAGTGTAGTTAGGCCGCTGAAGTTTTATTGTAGATAATTCCACAATTGTCTTCTTCTATAAGAATGATATATTCTAGAGGTACCAAACATATGGATTTAAAGTTCCTGTCAGTTAAAGAAGAAGTACGGAAACAGAAAGTGTCTATAGAGTATATTAGTACCGATTTAATGGTAGCGGATTCGTTAACTAAAGGGTTGTCGCCCAAGATTTACATTGGCCATGTAAAAAGGATGGGCATTATAGATAAGTCCTTGTTAATGTTATTATACCTGATGTATATATACATATATAGATGTTTGCTCATTATTGCATGCCACATTTGAATTCAATGAAAGTTTCGTTTCTGTAATTAAAGTTTAAGTTAACTATATTACAGAATGTACTTGTATGGTTATAATAAGATAACTTGGTGAGTCTTTGAAAGGTAGATGAAGACTCAAATTAAAGTGAGTTGGGTTGAGATGATTGTGATACATGGAAGATATTAGGTTGCCTCGTATAATTTGTAACCGCCATGATTCAATTATTTCAGCTCAATTTAAAGGATGATGATTTGTAAGGTTCAATAAAAGAGCGCGAGTAAAGTTATGAATCTTCAAGTCATCACATGGACCAAGTGAGAGATTGTTAGATTAATTTAATAATCTATGTGGTCCATGGGCTTGAAAGTTACTAATCTGAATGAAAATGCCTAATGTGATGATGGTTGGTAATTAACTGATCAGATTAGTATGGGGTTTTGTTAACTCCCTCCCCTCTCACTTCATGAGCAGTTACTTCCTTCCTAACTGCTAAAAACTGATATTTTGGAATAAAAGTAAGTGCAATTTTATTCTGAAAGGGCTCTCATTCATTTTTTCTCTTATGAACATAAAGCGAATCAGTAATAACAAGAGAGAGAACTGGGATTGCATAGAGATAGTCTGGTGCAATGTTAGAAAGAGGAAGGAAGAAAACTGAGTTCCTAATCATCAATGAACTCATAAAGGAAATGAGGAGAGGTGATAATAAAGGTAACTAGAAAGAGCATGAAGAAAGAACATCAGAAAGTGAAATAGCAATGAAACTAGGTATTCCTGAACATTTGATCATATATAAATGTCATAATGTTAAGGTTCTACATAAAGGATTTTTATGAACCATGAAAGGCTCATGAAAGTTTTGAAATTCTAAGAGTCTAATGCTCCGTTTATAATCCATTAGTACAGAAACAATGTTGAAACACTTACATATGTCTATGTTCTCATTCTTCTTTGACTCATGTCAGCCACATAGATTGGAGCTATTATGAAATATGCAACAAGGTTGCAGCAATTTTGTAGGGATAAATAAATACAAGTAAGACTATCTTTATTGAATATGCCAAAGGTAGCTGCAGTTGCCGGTACACCAATAGAATCACTTAAACATTTACTCATTGTTCCAAATTGTGGACTGCGTGGCTCCAATATTACACTTGCGGTGACCGCCGTAATTACAATATGACATCAGATTATAATGATGCAGTCATAATACAACCACATCGGACCACTTTTGGGTTGCATCACGCCACATCGGATTACATTGAATTTAAAAATATTTTTTTAATCACAAAATAGTTCATACTGCAACAGTCACAACTCGCATCATAATAGTCACAAATCACTACAATTTCAATAACACAATTGTAATCCGAATGGGAATCTAAAACACTGCATTCAGTGGTTGAACGTAGTAATCATATTGGCTAAGCTATAAAAAATTATAAAGTTGGCTGATTTCAAAAGAAACAATTTACTATTGTGCTTCATTTACATGTACATGAGACATCAAGTAATGAAATAGGTATAATACTATCATAGCAGAAACATGCATATCAATCACAAAGGAGTTATGTGGTAGGTTCCAACCCATCCTCATAATAATGCAAGGCTACTTGAAGAGAATTTGAGGAAAACTTGGTGCAGAGAAAATTTTATAATTATGAACAGTGGAATATATCTTGTAAAATTAAAGATAGTAGAAGCTAAAAAATTCAAAATGAAGCTCTCAGTCTTGGGATTCATCAGTAAACCCCTAATCATCAAACCTTAGTTGGTATCATCAAACCACCATAGCATTGCAGAAACATGTTGGGTTTAGTTTTTATACTAATTACCCATCTAAGATACTAAGTGGATAATGTTTTACAGATTAACATATCTCAAGTTTCATCGTTGTTCTAAGATGTTCTGGACCCCATATGTGTAACACAGAGTTGTGAGTTGTGACTGAACATGATCTTAGTCCCACGTAGGCAGAATTTTGTAAAAGAAAACTATTTATATAGGCGAATCTTGAGAACCTTAGTCATGACCTTACTTGAACAGGATCTGTTCTACAGGTTTGTAACATGTCTCCTTGTCTTCTAAGGAGAAGACACGATCTGTTTCAAAATGTATACTTTTTAATCCCTTTTAATTGATTTTTTTTTCTGTGACGTGAACAAAACGAGTATTCACATCATCCTTCCAAATATTTTCGGATCAACTCCACAAGATAAAAAAAAATAGTATATATGGCCGGTTTGAATGGTTTATTTGCAAAAATATTGAATCAACTTCACAAAATAAAAATCCAATCAAAGTTAACCTAAGCCACTTTTTTACTTATTCGGCTTCACTTGTTTCTAGAATATATTGGTAAAATTATATATAAAATATGTATTATTTTAATATTAATGTTGAAAAACTAATAAAGAAATTGATAAATATTTTTCCTTATACTATTTATTAAAATAAAATATGTGACTTTGTAAGATATCATATTTTATAAGTATAAACAAAATCATTGATTATTTATTTAATCCTCTAACATTTTACTAAAAATAAGTCATTTTTATAAAAAAAACATTAAATGAAAGTCAACTTGTATGATTATTATGACTTAAACTAGAATCTGACAGTATAACTTATATAGTTTAAATGAAAATCAAGCACCAATTTTAGTTAATTTTAATTTTATGATTAAATAATCAGTATAATAAATTATAACGTATCGGCATGAGGATCAATTTATACTTTTCCACTCTAACCAGCCGGTTCTGGGCGTTTTTTTTTACATCTATACCACCAGATATGACAATCTAATTATTCAATATATTTAATAATTTACATTCATGCACTCTCATGTCTAAAAAGGAATAAAAGGAGTAAATAATTTTGAAAATCAATCCAAAACTAGTAGGATTAACCTTTTAGTGATATACAAAAACATATTTCAATTCCAGTAGAAACTTTAGTATTGAAGGAAAAGATTTCAAAAAAAATCTAAAATTGAAATAAATAAAACTTAACTATAACTCTGTCAGAGTTGAAAAATGATTAGTATTTCCATATAAAATTCTTTGTGGGGTGGCTTTGAGGAGAAAAGGAAGGTTTCACGCTGAGTTGGAATTTAAATTTTAAATCAAAGAATGAGCATAGTCTAGGGTGTAAATTATATGGAAATGTAAGAATACCATGTTACGAATTTAACTTTGATATTATATTAATGTTCCAAAATAATCAAATTTTATAAGACCGAAAAGAGTGGGTTAACAAGTGCCTCTAAGAAAACTAAGTCCAATATTTTTCATATGTTTTTGAAAAATGTTTAATTTTCTCTACATAAACAATATAATTAGAGTACCGGCTAACATTCTTTCAATTATGGTGGAATTATTTTCTAAGTTGATAATTAAAAATGATTGACTTAATATTTCATGACCTACTTACTATAAACTAAACAATCCATAAGAGTTCTTATCAACCATAGGCTAAATGGACCAAATAATTGCTCTCATATTCATGCTATGAAGAGCTGTAAAATCCATAAACTCAGCAAGGAGACATTCATGGATAGACAAATCACAATATTAATTAAGATGGTTATTATAGTAGTTAATTAAGAGGGTAAACTTAGCTCAACAATAAGATGTTTTTGCTTAATGACCATAAAGTTATGAGTTTAAATCTTCAAAACATCATCTCCACCGCTTGAAGGGATAAGACTGCATACATTTATCATTCATAGATCCCACTAAATAAGAGTTTCTGCCGCTTGAAAGGATAAGACTGCATACATTTATTGTTCATAGATCCCACTAAATGAGAGATTATTATAGTAGATTAATTCATAGATTTATATTAATATTGTGAATGGCTTTCATCATTGTCCTATGTTATATGTATTCTTGGATCAGAAAGGCATTCATCAATGATTCCAAACTTATAAAAAGAGCATACTACTTTTTCACATAAACCACAGCAAGGTAATACATAAATAAACTAAATATATATTTGCCACAATAAACAAATCCAGTTATTAGTAATAATGTTTTTCTAATACAGCAAAAGAAAATGGTTATTATATACATACACCAGCACATAGGTCCATTGAAACTTGTTTGAGCATATGTTCAACAACATAGAGGAAAAATGTCCCTCAAACAAAGCTGATTTATGAAAATACAATTCACAAGTGTAACCTATTCTACAATTTTACCTATCAAACACTTATCTAATCAAATTATTGAAACTATTGCCAAAGCATAGGAAAAGCTTAGAGAAAAAAGTTGTACACACTAACAGTAGGAAGAGATATTACATAGAGAGTAGAAAAATCTTAGTATCTAACATTCAAGCACCATAACTAAGCTTTCTAGAGAAATTCATTGTAGAAAGACACCAGCATCTATTGAGAACTCTCATTCTATGCACATGATAACATGGTGTCTTTAAAGGTTCAGGCTTGATAAACTCTGCATAAATGGAGCTTTGAAATACTTTTTAGTCCCTTGGCCTGGCAAGCCATAGAGAACTTAGGGCTCGAAGTCGGGAGAAGTAATCGCTTATTGCGAGGAGAGCTCGGGCTGATTGCCTGGTTGTTAATATCCTAAGCATTTGTTGTAATGTTTGCTGCCGCAGATTATCAGCCTAGTTAACATGAAAAAAAAGGGATTGATAAATATTGTAACTACTGTATTTATTGCTAATGTATAAAGCCACAATTTGCATTGGTTTCTTTCTTGATTTCATTTTTGATTATATATTTTAACTTGTAATTACACAAAATGCCACCCCATTTTAATTTCGTTTCCTGTTGCCGGGTACAATTAAGCGAGAATTCAAGGGAGGTTACTGTAATTTCCTCGACATACTCTTGTGAAGCAAATGGTGGAAAAGAATTTCACCTTTCTGTAATTACGGATGAAAATATCTCCAACCAAAAATGAAAACAGAAAACAAACCCAACACCTTATATTATATGCTCATGTATTATGTAGTTCTAAGCTCCCGAGTTCTCTTTATTTCAAGAGGATGGAGATTCGGATGAAGGAATTAGTCTCGAGAACAGGAAAGCAGTTAATTACCTGACGAAGGAACCCCTCAAGAGTACCAAGCTTTCCCATGGCCACAGCCATTTGCCCCATATAATTTGCCACATTTCCTGAAGAGCCAGAAGGGCTGGGTGAACCGTTAGCCAATGTCTCGGCTAGTGATTGTTGCAATGCATCCATTCCTTGGGACAAAGCATCTTCTGCTTGCTGAGATGACTGCTGCAAATTGTATATGCCCATCACTTGTTGCTCAGTTAAAGGCTCCAGTTGACTTACAAGAAGCTGCAACAATGTCAATCCGGTTTAAACATTGAAGTTAGATGGCACTGATTATTATACAGATAAAACTATTAAAGTCATTACTACATTAAAAATAAAATGTTAATTAAAAATATCTTCAGCTTCAATATAATGGGGGTCAAGGAGTGTATAGGTGTTTAGCCACATATTACAACAACAACCAAGTCTTTATCCTGCTGGGTGGAGTCGGCTTTTAGCCACATATTAGTGAGGCAATTTTAAAATCAAAACACAAAGATGGAAAAAACAATTAAAGTTAAAATAGCCCCCACATTACTGATTAGATGATTATAGGCTTGGCTGTTGTTGTATAACAAACATATTGTCTTGGTTAATATTCATTCATGTATTAGGAATTTCCTATAACCGAAATATTATGAATGTTGTTTAAACCTAGCAAATTATAAAACTTCACAACAAGGGGGTGAAGCTCAGATGGTAGAGCGCTCGCTTAGCATGCGAAAGGAACGGGTATCTCTACCTCACATCTCATTATGAAAGTACTGATTTAGTTTTTTAATTGTGAGATATTTGAATCCCCTTGTTTTCTTTGCCTAAATTATGTGTTTTGATAAGAATGTGTACCTCGAAAAGTATAACAGAGCACTGAAAAATGAAAATTTTATTGCACCTCTTTCTCTACCCAAGATCAAAAAGATTAAAAACGAGCAAGGAAAAATCTCATAACCAATATCTTCAAACACGTGCACAGTTCATAGTGACAAAAATTTAGATGTCTGCTTCGAGATAGTATTTCTACAAACTTCTTACAGATAGTTAAAAATTAACAACCGATAAAGGAGATTATTTTCCTAGAGATTGAAATGGAACTACTATGTAAGAATCAGATTAGTCAAAAGCATGTACAAGATGTTTTCAAGAAATCATATTATCACCATTGTGCTTCAGCATAAATATACCAGGAAAAAACATATAACAATACAGCATCAATAGATGAGAAGTTTCTTACTTTGAGGAGTTCAGATGAGCGAAAGCCTCCAATCCACATGAAACACCTCTCAGCTGGAGTCTTCCACATTCCTGACAGAATGTGGAAAACATCAGCTTTTGCTGCAATACCTTTCAGCCTGAATATATCATCAAATTGTGTCATGAAATTGTCGACGATGGTACGAAGTTCAATATCTCCAGCATGAGAGTTTATTGCAGCCCTTAGCTCATTGGCTTGCTTATTATGTTCTTCTAACCATCGTGCATATTCTACATCAAATGCCATAGCACCTGCATGCCAAGATGATTAACACAAATGATTTAGAATCTGAAACACAGCACAAACTTTTGCGAAACCTATGCCGACGGCCATCCATGCTACTGACTATTATGTCAAGAATTCAAAATCATATATTAGGCTTGCACTTCTGCACATGCATATGATGCAGTCCAATAACAGCAAGTAACACCAAGTTTAGAGGTATCAGAATAGTGCAGTGTTTGAGTGCAAGATCCAAGATGCAACCAAATAATCAAATATTTATCAATGAAAAAAATTAACCATTATAAATTAATCCATGAAAAATATTAACTAATATAAATTAGTCCATGTAAGAGAAGGTTATATATCATCTACGAAGCAAACTTCGGTTTGATTAAAAAAGAACCAGGTTATTAATATTTCATGGATCACTTATTACATAAAGACCGTTTATAGAGACACGAGTCTACAAATCGAAGCTTATTACATAAAGACCGTGTAGAACCCATGTTCAAAAAAATTAGGTATAAGATAAATAGTTTGACTTGTAATAAACCCCATGTTGGATAATGACAAACAAGTCAACAGACATGCCCGAACTGCTTGCTACCAATGTAAAAAATTTAACAAATAAATAAATTACGGCTTATCAGGATACCAAATTCTTAATATCAAGGCAAGTGTTGGTGGCTTTCATATTGGCTAGAGTTGTAGCTTTGAGTGTGATATTATCAGACTCAAAACATAACAAAAACTGCTCTGAGTATAAACCATAGAAGGGACTTCAATAAAATAAATATTCTCATGCTCGAGGCACACAATTGGAAGTAAAATAAATTTAAATACCATTTCCACTCATTGAATTAGTCTGCTCTCCTGTGCTTGAAATAAATATTCCCTGCAAAAGATTAATAACCAAATTGTCACACAAAATGCGATAACATAACAAGATTAGAGAAAGTTGATAGACAAAGGGGGCCTTCAAAAGGATAAGTATCAAATTTTGACCGGAGGCAGTAAATAAAGTAAGACAAGTAGACAATCAAACCTGCTGGCGGGCTCGCTGGAGCTCCTGCTCAAGTTGGGTCAGTTTCAGCCTACTGCTTTCTAATTGTTGCACATATGCCTGAATGAGCAGAGGAAAATTTAAAACAGCCAGAAAAAATCGGATGTATGCAATGTAGCCAAACATGACAAATTGCTGGGTTGCAACAAGGCAACGCTGCATTTAGCAACTGGCCTATTGGCCTATTATTTTTTCAAACTTAATAATGGAAGGAACAATTTAACAAGTTCATTAATAACTAATAATTAACAGAAAAAAGGCTTACCTTTTTCCTCAGTCGGCTTTTTCTGGCAGCCTCACGATTTTGAGCTAGCCGTCGTAATGTCTGAATGAAGATAAAATCAATATATAGTAGCAAAAGCTTATGTTATATACAAATTGCTTCGTAGCTTACTAGCTGGTACAACCTTTTGATCGGATTTATCTTTTGATCTATCACTGGATTCACCTCTTTCAGCCTGCAAAACAATTCAGCACGGTATTTCATGGTAAGAATAAGCATGCTTTTACCTGTTTAATAATGGTGAATACATGATGAACGAATATTTCATTTGTCACATCATAACTCTAGGGGGTATCATCAAAAGGCATTTTCAATTAATGAATAAATTAAATCCCTGATGCAGAATGAAATAAATCATGAAAACAAATAATCACCCTCTGATGTTTATCATCTGTATCATCCGTTGAAGTATCGGCGCTTGCATCTGCCATGTTGGACTCTCCCCAGTTCTCACGATGTCCAACAGCTGTCAGAGCCAGATTTGATTGTGAGTCTCTTTGTAATGGCAATGTCTGAGTCCCAGCAATTGCAGCAGAGAGGTTAATATCCGAGGTTGCAAATGACTGTATCATACATGTAAGGAAAGAGTGTGAAAATGCAGGAATTCATTACATTTTGGATTCATTGGTTGTTGGAAGTTTGAAGAAGATACGAAATTACCTTACTCAAAGCACCAAATTGAACATCAGCACCTAGAGCTTGGCTATTCGATTTCATTTGACTAAACACTTGATCTGAAATATAATACAAAAATATAAGGGTAATAGAAGTTTAGTAAGGTGATACGAAGAGCAGGATGATAACTCTAATAGCATGTATTTCTATCAATACCAATTTGATTTAAACGAACGAGTTTTCTGATTGGTGAATCAAACCGTTTTGGTTTATTTCCAGTTATTTTATTCCAACAACAATCATACATCTTTTAATAAGTTTTGAAGGATCCTACTTGAGTTAAGACAAATTTATTCTGGAAAAATATGTCACTTATGTAGATATAAAATGAAGGCTTGTGTTCATAAATGCTTAGAACTTGTGAAAACAAATGTTGGAATATGATTCATTTGGTTTCAAACATAAATTATAAGCAGAGTCATAATTAGAAAGGAGATAATTCCTGTTTTACATACACAATATTGTGAAACACAACAACATAAACAATGAGAATGAGCCAAGGTATTGAATTCATAAGACACAACACTACTGCGAGAAATAAAAATGAAGTAACATACTTCTGCTAAGATTGATGGCATCCTCAACACGAAATCCAAGAGATTGCTCAAGGGCTCCAAATTCAGAAATTCGAGAAGGATGAACATTGTTTGCTTCAGTGCCCCTGAAAACCAAAACCATTTTGACGTGTCAAAAATGCTACTGAACGCACATCCAATTAACCATGCCATCAATAAAATCCATGTTTCCGAAGATAAATAATACAAGTGCAATTTGGATATACAAAGTCTAACAAAATATATAAGAAAAATTGAACACTAAAAAACACCCTACAAGGTTGCATAGTTTCAATTCAAGAACTAACAGAAACCATGGCATAATGTTTCAGTGAGAATCAATAAATTAGTAATAGATTAAGTGAAAGGAATAACTATTCTTGGATTTATTCAAGTGTAAAGTCTCATATTGGATATGAGGGAGGGTGAAAGAGTTTATAAGTGGAAAAGGCCTATGGAACTAATGCCTTAAGGTTTTGATTCAAGATGTGATGTTTCACTTGTAGCTCTTCACTCTTTCTATACACCGGTAACAATGGAACTCCCCAGTGGTTGGAGACTCTCTGATCGCAGTTTGGTCCAACACTACCTCCACTCTAGAATCCCCAATATTAACAATAAAATTAGAATTTAAAAGTTTTTCCTTATTTATTGTTATCACCATCCTCACTTGCAACCCATAAGGCCTAATTTCAACAGAAAAGTTCTCCAATAACATAACCAGATTCTACTAACTAAAATTTACAATTATACTAGATATACTATACTATATACTATATTCACCTACCCTTATGAGAATTTTACAAAAATGATGCCAAAAAAGTGAAAAAATATTACAAGAGTAAAAACAATCAAGAGTGAATAAACATTAACTATATAAAAAATAAATAAAGAAGAAGAAAAGGTCATCGGAAAGACCAAAAGGTCAAGGGTTCTATTCCTGTGAGCGACACTTATTGGAAGGGACAATCACGTACCTCGAAAGGTATTAGTTCCTTATCCAAAAGGTGAATGAATACTCTTGGTAGTAACAAAAAAAGGTCTTCTGAAAAACTTACATGGAATTAGAAGAAGGCAATGAAGGAGTGTAGCTTGGCATGTTAGTATCCTCAGTGTTGTTAACGTCAATCTTTCTACTTCTGCTACCCATTAATAACCTTTCTCAGCACAATCACCATCTTTATCTTATATCTACACAAGTCCAGAAAAATAACCTTAAACTTAACAGACAAATTTATGACATGAAAACACAACTTAACAAACTTCTGGACAGAAAATTCAGACAAACTGCAACAAAATTTGTATGTGTTGAAAATCATTCAAAAAAATTAAGACAGCATGACAACAACTTGGACCAAGGAAAAAAGCTTTGAAACTAAAAAAGTTCAAATCTTTGCATCACAAAAATACCCTCCAAACAAATTGAAGATAAAAATAGAAGGCCCACCTCATAAAACAAGGCTCAGTAACATAGGCTTCAACAGAAGAAACACTACCCAAAAAAATAGAAAAAAAGTGGTTTTGAACAAATATTGCTGATGAAAATGAAAATTAAATGAAATTTTTAGAGATTGAAGCAATACCCAGAATAAGAAACCGATGGAATAATAGTCCTGTAAACCCTAACCAGTGAGAAGTTGAAAATAAATAGCAAGACTTTTTGACTTTTAATTAAAATGAATGGAAGTGGCACTTGAATATTTTATTATTGTTAATGATGTTGAACAGTACAATTTCCTCACTATCCCTGCAAAAATTGTTTATACTTTTTGGTGATTGCTTATGTTATGATTGAAGACAAATTTAATATTATTTATTACCTTTTACCACTGACCACAACATTATTCAAAGAGGAGCATCATGTCATCAAGTTTATCTTCATCTTTTTGTATTGTTGTATATGTAAAAAAAAATGTAAGAGACATTTTTATATTTATAGTTTTATACAGTGTAAATATTTAAACATACTTAATGTATTATTTATTATTTATTTATATTATATTTTTTATGTATTAATAATAATCAAACATAAATGATGAATGATAAACTAAAAGTATATAAAACTAATATACTATTTTTTTCCTTTCAATATACATTAACTTTGTAAAAATTGACATTAATTGAAAATTGACTATTAATTTACACTACCCAATTAAACTTGTTTTACTTTATTTTTTAATAAAAATATTAAGTGTGGCAAGGGTCATCCTATTTGAAGAGAAGCTTCTGTTTTTTATTATGGAAACTTTGACATCTTAGATTAAGGTATAGTTAATGATGAGAGTTAATCTATTCATCAACCCAATTAGTGATACATATTGTTAATGATAATTACATTTTTTTGATATTGTATAAATAATTTCCAAACAAATGTAAATATTAAATATAAATGGTAAAATATTACACTTCTATTTTTTTATAAAATGATTTTCAATTTTGAGAATATGTTATAAATGCTTGATTGTGATTACTTGGAGATTTGCAATCAGAGTCTTGTGGTTAGATACCATAGAATTTTCGAAGTGATGAGTTGAATTCGTTCGTTATTTACTTGTTGTTGAGTTGTTTATATTAGCTTTATTCATAGAGAAGCTAACTCATTGACAGACTTTATGGTAAAGATTGATGTTTTTTCATTTTGGGACATAAGATTTGGATTTCTGCTCCCCATTTCATTTCTTAGTTTTGAATCTGTATGCTTAGTTTCTTTTGTTTTTTCTGATGTATCAAAAAAAATTGTCATTCATTTATTTAATTATAGTAAATTATTACCTCTGTTCCTGTTTTTCTTCTGTATGTGTCATTTAGAAGTTCATTGCTTATCATCCATGCTTATTTGTATTTAATAATTTACTTATTCATATAAGTAATAATAAAATAAAAATTTTGTAGAAAGAAAACATATATTTGAAAAAACAAATAAATTTCACCTAAATTAATATATTCTTTAAAAGGCATATTTTTGAAATTGGACAGAAAATAGAAACAAATATGATATTTTCACTGATATTGTCGAATAAATAGTAATGTTTTTATCAAATTTATTTATCGTATATAATTTTCTAAGTACGAGGAAAATAAAAAAAAATAACTGAGAGAATATATTGCAAGTGGTGACCGGTGAGAGAGTGCGTGGAAAAAGCTTGACGTGACGTCTATAACCTTCCAATGTCTTGCACGCGTCGTTTTCGTCTCAATTAACAAAAAATGAAGGAATTTAGTTAATCCAAAAAGAATATTTTTTAAACTTACTTCCTATTATATCCATTAATTTTAGAGCAATCTAATGATTTGAAGTAGTGAATAGATTTAAATTTTTAGATGTCCATAAAGTTAATAACTAAGATGAGTAATAAGTTTAAAATTTTTACTCTCGTGAAAAGTGGATCCACACTCTAACAAAAATATTTATATTAAGAAAGAAGTATACAAAGTTAATGTCTAAAAATAACATTAAAAACTTTTCAAAAAAAATTAATATAAATGATTGATAAATAACACACTAACTATTTATACATATACTATATAGATATTACACTAATTAAAATTTTGGTTAATACATTATTTATTGTTACTTATTTTACTTCTGATTACTTCCTGCTGGGTAAACTTTACCCATTATTGTCTTTGCACCACTTGTTCTTTTACCAATCAAGTGAAAATGTAATAGAAAGTAAATTAATAGATTATTGAAAATTTAATATGCATAAAATTTTAAAAATATAGAAATATTAGACATTTAACCATTTGGCATATAGATAATAAAAACTTTGTAAACATAAGAACTAGCTAGTGGATAATTTATAAGAGCAAATGCATAGCCATGTTCTTGCTATTCTTATGAATATCCTTCTGAATTTGCATGGATGTAGCAAAAGAAGAATGATAGCTTAAATAAAATTTGCTCCATATTTAAGGAATGTGTTCTCGTCACTTAAATATTAAAGAGATGAACACACACAAAAAAATTGTGTAAAATATTATATTGTGTAACATATTATAAAATTTATTTAACAAACTTAAGACAATAAATATATAAGAGTTGCACTAAATTAACTATTAGTTAAGTGTCTTACATAGTTGTATCATTATGGGAAAATCCAATCATTGGAGATCCGCGCTTCACTTCCAAGTTCTGGAATGGTTTGCAATCAGCTTTGGGGACTAAGTTGAGCATGAGTTCAGCTTATCACCCGCAGACCGATGGTCAATCAGAAAGGATGATCCAATCATTGGAGGATCTTCTTAGAGCATGTGTGTTGGAGAACCCAGGGAGTTGGGTTGATCATCTGCATTTGATCGAGTTCACCTACAATTACAGCTTTCATTCAAGTATCAGTATGGCGCCGTATGAAGCTTTGTACGGCAGGAAATGCAGAACGCCGTTATGCTGGTTTGAAACGGGGGAGACTTTGATTTTCGGACCCGATGTGGTTCAGCAAACGACGGACAAGATTCAAATGATAAGGGAGAACATGAAGACAACTTAGAGCAGACAAAAGAGCTACTATGACAAGAGGAGGAACTCTCTCAATTTTGAAGAAGGCGATCATGTATTCATGA
>NC_032011.1:6940319-6941417 GCF_001865875.1 Lupinus angustifolius | reverse complement strand
GTTAAAGGATAATCTTACGTTTGAGACATTGCCAGTAAGGATCGGTGATCGGAGTATCAAGACTCTTCGAGGGAAAGAAATCGCATTGGTTAAGGTCATATGGAGTCAAGCGAATGGCGAAGATGCGACTTGGGAGGTCGAGGATACGATGAGAGAATCCTATCCCCATCTGTTTGAGTGAGAGGTATGCTCTATTTTCGAGGACGAAAATCTTTTAAGGGGGGGAGGATTGTAAGACCGCAAATTTTACGATTTTGAATTATAAGATTTTATCAATATTGTTATTAATTATATTTTCGAAAATGAATTTCTGGGCATTTTCAGTAAAGAATTAGACGAAACTCTAGTTGAGTTTTAGTCTTGAAATTCTATTTTCAATTTGGTGGTAAATTTTCATGATTTTCGGATCGCTGTCAGGGCCGAATCTCACCTAGTATGGCTCAAAAAGTGGTTTTTGAGTTCCGTAACTCGAAGTCGAGTTCTGATTGCGCCGTTGGCTTCGTAATTTCATTTCGAGTCAATATAGACTCTGAGTACACTCGTACCTATTTTCTAAATATTTTTCACTCGGAATGTCGAAATCCGAAATTCTAATCGAATATTAAGATTGGGCAATTTATAATACCCGATTGAGTATTGGCCGATAATACTTGGACATGTTTATCACACGTGTCCGCGAAGTGATCATTTCGCATTTGGGATGTGAGATTTGACTTTCCATAAAGCAAACCTCACATCACTTTCTCAAATCTCTTATGAGATCATCATTAGCCACCTTAGGAGATTTGGTAATGATTTCCTAGAGGGAAATCTGATTTCCCTTCCCTCATTAAACACTCCACACTTCACTCTCACACTCTCTCATTTTCAAATTTGCAAGGAGAAGGTGAATCTCTCTTCATCTTTTCTCTCATTTTCTCATTTGTTTCTTCCATCTTCAATCCTTGATCTCTCAACATTAAACTAATGGATGTTGATGAAATTTAAGTATGTTGTTCATGAGCATGTGAAGAACATATTCAACCGTTGAAATTTTCTAAAACGCTTTCTAACTCATTTTCTCCTCAAAACCGAAAATGGTGATGTTCTTGAACTTAT
>NC_032011.1:6934813-6940219 GCF_001865875.1 Lupinus angustifolius | reverse complement strand
CATCGTGACATAGTGGTGTCCGAATATGACACCCGGATCTCCTAAACCATCTCAAAGGTTTTGGAGTTAACTTGGGTTTTAAGAAACCCAAGATTTTTATGTTTGAATGCTTTTGAATATATATGATTGATGATGAAATGTGTTGAATATTGTATATGAATGTTGTTGGGAACTTTTCTGTGTGCAGGTGTTTGAAAAACAATGTTTAAATGTGTTTCGGTTGTCGAAAAAGGGAAAATTGGTATTCTGTCCAAGTCCCTGTTGCTTGGGCGAGAAACTCTCGCCTGAGCGAGCACAACCTCGCTTGGGCGAGGACTGGGTGAGGGACTGGGCGAGGGGAAGTTTTGGTTCTGAAACTCCCTCGCCTGGGCGACCAAATCTCGCTTGGGCGAGCAAGCCTCGCGTGGGCGAGTAAGGGCCTCGCTTGAGCGAGCAAGCCTCGTGTGGGCGAGTAAGGGCCTCGCTTGGGCGAGCAAGGGCCTCGCTTGGGCGAGTAAGGGCCTCGCTTGGGCGAGAAAGCCCAGGATTTTTAATGAGTCCCTGGAACTCTCTCGCTGAGGCGAGAGATGTCTCGCTTAGGCGAGAAGAGGCCTCGCTTGGGCGATAGTACCTTCGCCTGGGCGAGGAAGGCTTAAGTCTATTTGAGATTTAAAGATGAATGGTCGCTTGGGCGACTAGTCCCTGCTTTGACGAGGGACGGTGTGAAATGATTGAAATGAAATGATATGGTGAACAATGTGACGAACCCGGGAAGGGTGTGTTGTGATATAAAGGTTGTGGAATGAGATCATGACTTAGATGAGAAGCATGACTCCACAAAAGTATGAAAACATTGTTTGTGTTTATGCCTTGTTGGGTAAGTATCCGACTTGAGGTTGTGAACTAGGCGGTACCCTAGTAAGGATACATGATATCACAGAACAACGATCGACCGACCGTAAGAGGCTTGATCATGTGACCGTCCAGGATTATTCGATGATGAGTTGTAGTAATTGAGATGTTACCTTGAGCATGTACGGTTGACGTACTATTGGGTGCCACGAGAAGCATTCCTTGTCGGGAGATGGCATAAGGATGGGCCGATCATGTGTTTGATTACTACATTGCATTTGACTCTGACTAGGAATGCATTGCATTGTGACCATGAAGTAGTGGGGAGGAAATGACGGGACGACTTAGAGCACCATGATAAGCAGGGACGGCACTGATTGGACGGTGATTCGCCAACATTGTCTTGAGGGAGAGTCTGGGTGAGACGAGTCCCTTGTATTCCTGGGGAGGTACCCTGTTGGATCGGACAGTTCTCACAGGCCAAACTAGGCAATCTCTGACAACCCCTGGATTGCATTCGAGATTGATGCGAGGGATGCCCAGAAAGCGTTTGTACAACCTAGGTCCAGGTAGGACTGTTCCTGAGGGAACCGATTGATCTATTTTTACTTCCTTGCGAGGATATGTTATTTCGGGTGCGTACAAAGCGGCTTGGTACGGGACCTGTACTCTCGATTATTTCCAATTAGGATGTTGGATGGTTATTGGCGTAAGATGGATAATCATGACATATCATGCATACGTTATCATTGTGGAAGTGAATTCTCACACGTGAGCTACAATCATTGTGTATTCCTACGTGTATGCGTGTGATATGGTTATGAGTGGAATATTAATTATATTATGTGATATATTGGCAACGTTGGAATAAATGGTAAGTTATGTATGACTTCATGATGTCGATGATAAATGATGAATTATATGTTTAAATATATTTTATATCTGAGTGTGATAATCTGAGTAAGTCCACGTCGTCAATGAATTTATGTTCATTAGATGTCTTACTCTCTCTGCTGTATTGTTTCTTGTTTTGTATATGTTTCCTATGCAGATGGCCAACAACAGCACTCACATCTGAGGTTATCACTTCACGATGTCTCCGATGGGACAATGGGATAGTGATGGACACAAATACACATACACAGGCCCCTACGGTCTGTCGTTGCACATGGTGTGCAACGGGTCATCGATGATAATCCCTCAACTCGACACCTACATTGACACTTCACCTTGCCACCAAAGAGGATAAGGTCTCTAGAGAATGGACTTCGGTACCCGCCAGTCAGGAGTGATGGCGCCGTTCCCTTCCACGGTCGGAGGAGGTGGTCAGATTGTTTGGGTGCTCCATCATCCAGTAGAGCCACGAGGAGCCGGGTTCTTGGAGGAGGTCCCTACAAGAAGACCAATGTTTTGAGAATGCCATCCCCTCCGAATTATGCCGCGGGGTTATGGCATAATGAAGTGGAAGAGGAGGATGAGGTCATTGAGCTCGTCAATATAGAGAGCTCGGTGGAGGTGATCGACCTCATGTGTGACTCAGAAGAGGAGGAGGACCCGATTGATGGGTCCAACATTCCTGGAATCTTCTGAGTCAGCTTGTGGCATGTTGATGCCCCTTTTGTTTTTGGTGGGGGCTGTGTTTCTTTTTGATTTTGTATACGTTAGTGGCGATGTAGTTTCCGCCTTTGTTGACTTAGTTTGTATGAACTAATTCTGACTTAAACGATTATATGCATTATGTTATTCAGGAAATTGTGAATCAGGTTACGTTATCATTCGATAATGATGAGTTGATTTTCCGCATTCGAGTTACTTAAAGTGATGTCCCGGAAAAGGAAGGTTTTGAAAAGTAAATAATTTTATATCACCAATTCAGAAAAAAAATTACCCATTTTTCCGCAATGTTTTTTAGAAGTATTTTTCGAGGCGTTATATAACACATGAATTAGAGGATGCACAAACTATTTTGTTGATGTATCTATATCTATACTTTTATACTATATATAAAGGCAAAACTTGAAATAACTTCCATCATGGTGTAATTTTCATTTCCTACATTGCCCTTAACATTATTTAATTTTTGCAAAAAAAACTATATAATCCTAAACAACTACAACCAATACATTAATTAACCACATATCTCACCTTAAATTAAACATTATCATAAACACAAAAATATAGTATAAAGTACACCGAACACAACAAATACATTTTAATTCACAAAAATGAAATATATAAAAATTGAATATGTAGTAGCACACAATATTCACCGGCAGACACTTGCACGAAGTGCCTGTACACACTAGTAAGAATAAGGTTAAAACTTTCATATTATCATAATATCATCTATACTATATATCTATATCTATACTATATATAAAGCCAAAACTTGAAATAACTTCCCTCATGGTGTAATTTTCATTTCCTATGTTGCCCTTAACATTATTTAATTTTTACAAAAAAAACTATATAATCTTAAGCAACTACCACCAATACATTAATTAACCACATATCTCACACTTAATTAAACATTATCATAATCACACAAAAATATAATATAAAGTACACCGAACACAACAAATACATTTTAATTCACAAACAAATACATTTTAATTCACAAACAAATACATTTTAATTCACAAACAAATACATTTTAATTCACAAACAAATACATTTTAATTCACAAACAAATACATTTTAATTCACAAACAAATACATTTTAATTCACAATATTCGTCGGCAGGTACGAAGTGTCTGTACACACTAGTAATCATAATATAAAAACATTATGCCGGTATCACCATTATATAATTCATATTTTTCTATTTCATCATTAATATTATTTAATTTTTACAAAAAAAAACTTATAATCTTATGTAATCACCACCAATCTATTAATCACTCTCTTACCTTAAATTTAATATTATAACGAGACAAAAAATTATAATATAAATACATTCAACATAAAAAACACATTCTGAATAACACATTCTGAATCTCTAAAATGAAGTATATAAAAATTAAATATAGGATATAATGTGAACCGCCATGTATGAATAATACAAAACCAATAACAAAATTATGATTTGAATAGTAAGGCATTAGATAAAAAATATAGTAGATAATATTGACACTCTCTGAGTAAATTATACAAATCATTCATCTCTTTTTAAACCTATATAAACTATACTAATTATATACATATATTATACTAATTACACCTATAAGATAGATATGTGTAATTTCTTACACAGAAAATGTCAACCAGTGTAATTACGTTAAATAAAATATTATATACTCTGAAGTCAAGCCAAAATAATATAGAAATTAATCTCTATTCATTATTATTTTATTCATTACAACTGACATCAACAATTCTATGGAAACATTTAAATCATTCTTATATTATATTGTAACTAACCAAAATAATGAATAGATATTGACTCTTATATTATTTGAACATGTCTTTATAATATATTATATGTTGTTTAATCTAATTACACTCATCATCATTTTTTGATTAATAAATTATATTTATCTTTCATATCTATACTTCTATACTATATATAAAGTCAAAACATGGTGTAACCACCACCATGACATAATTTATATATTCCTATTTTGCCCTTCAAAAATTTAATTTACAAAAATCATATAATCCTATATATGTAACGCCCCGAAAAATACTTCTAAAAAACATTACAGAAAAATGGGTAAATTTTTTTTTTTTTGAATAAAGAGATGTATAAAATTGTTTCCTTTTTAAAACCTTCATTTTCAGGGACATCACTTTAAGTAACTCAAATGCGGAAAATCAACTTATCTTATCGAATGATAACTTAACCTGATTCACAATTTCCTGAATAACACAATGCATATAAACGGTTAAGTATTAATTAGATCCTATAGATTAGTTCAATAAAGGCGGAAACTACACCGCCACTACATATACAAAATCACCAAATACACAGCCCCCATCAAAACAAACAAAAGGGCATCAACTAGCCCCCAAGCTGACTCAGAAGATTCCAGGAATGCTGGACCCCTCACTCGGGTCCTCCTCCTCTTCTGAGTCCGACACGAGGTCAATCACCTCAACCGAACTCTCCACATTCACGAGTTCAATGACCTCCTCCTCCTCATCTTCTTCCTCCACTTCGTCATGCCACAACCCAGCGGCATAGTTTGGTGGGGATGACATTCTCAGACTCGGAGTATTCTTACAAGGACTCCCTCCAAGAACCCGGCTCCTCTGGTCTCTACGGGATGACGGAGCATCCAAACAATCTGCCCACGTCCTATGACGGTGGGAGGAACCAGCGCCGTCACTCCTGACTGGCGGGTGTCGAGGTCCAACATCTGGAGGCATCATACCCGCTGGCGGCAATGTGAAAGAAGCGTCAATGTAAGCGTCGGGGTGGGGGATCATCATCGATGACCCGTTGCACTCCATATGCAACGACAGACTGCAGGGACCTGTGTAAGTGTATCGGTGCCCATCACTGACCCATTGTCCCGCCGGGGACATCGTGAAGTGGTAGCCGCGAATGTGGGTGCTGTTGTAGGCCATCTACA
>NC_032011.1:6925789-6934713 GCF_001865875.1 Lupinus angustifolius | reverse complement strand
ACACATTTAAACATGATTTTTCAAACACCTGCACCTAGAAAAGTTCCCACCAACATTCATATACAATATTCAACACATTTCATCAACAATCATATATATTCAAAATATTCAAACATACAAAATCTTGGGTTTCTTAAAACCCAAGTTAACTCCAAAACCTTTGAGATGGTTTAGGAGATCCGGGTGTCATATTCGGACACCACTATGTCACGATGTGTTCTCTCTCACCTTAGTGAAGCGTGCTTTAACTTGTCGGCTAAGGGTGGTTTGGTTTCAAAGTTCAAACACCGAAATCTTCGTAACTACCACAATAAAAATCCGTTAGTTTCCGATATTTCTAAAATCGTTACTAAATACTTAAAATCATTTCTCTTTTTCCATCGTGATCATACATCCATTTCATCCATCCGATCAAACATTACATGTTCTTGACCATCCTTTTTCATCGAAAGTCCGTTCACGATTTCCATTCATTTTAAACATACGATTTTTAGTAAAACTACATATTCCGATTTAAGACATCCTTTGATAATCTTACCACTTTAAAGTAAGTTATTCAAAGTATCATTTAAGAGTTTTATGAGACATTCATGTACTCATAAACTTTAACATCCTTTTTAACAAAAGTTTCTACTTTTCCAACTTGTTCCAAGCCATGGTTTTTAAGGCTAAAACAAATAGAAATACATACATTCTCATTTTTACAAAACATTTCCTAAAGGTTCCTTTGATTTTATCATCATCCCCTTTGGCTAAAACAACAAAAAGTATGTAATACAACATTATAACAACTCCATGAACACAAGTTGTTCATGGTTTCAACAAAATATTTTCATGAGTTCAAGAACAACACCATTTTCGGTTTTGAAGAGAAAATGAGTTAGAAAGCGTTTTAGAAAATTTCAACGGTTGAATATGTTCTTGACATGCTCATGAACATCATACTTAAATCTCATCAACATCCATTGGTTGAATGTTGAGAGATCAAAGATTGAAATTGGAAGAAACAAATGAGAGAATGAGAGAAAAGGAAGAGGGGATTTTTACCTCTTCTTTGAAATTGCAAAAGTGTGGGAGAACATTAGGGTGAGTGATGTGAGGTTTGCTTTATGAAAAGGCAAATCTCGCATCCCAATGCGAAACGACCACTTTGCGGACATGAGTGATAAACATGCTCGAGTATTATCGGCTAATATTCGATCGGATATTATAAATATTATAAATCGCCCGATCGTAATATCCGATTAGAATTTCGGATTTCGGCATTCCGAGTGAAAAATATTTAGAAAATAGGTATGGGTGTATTCATGGTCTATATTGACTTGAAATGAAATTACAAAGCCAACGGTGTGATCGGAATTCGATTCCGAGTTACGGAACTCAAAAACCACTTTTTGAGCCGTACCGGGTGGATTTTGGCCCCGACAGTGGTTCAGAATCTACTGTCTCCGAAAATTACCAAAATTTACCACAAAATAGGAAATAAAATTGCAAGACTAAAACTCAACTAGAGTTTCGTCTAATTCTTTACCGAAAATTCCCAGAAATTCATTTTCGAATATATAATTAATAAAAATATTAATAAAATCTTATAATTCCAAATCGTAAAATTCGCGGTGTTACAATATACCACCTCAAATATATTAACTATAAGTTGCATATCTATACTACTTAATAAAGGAAAAACCTAACCTAACTTTCATGAAGTTATTTTGAGTTTTCCTATTTCATATTTTATAACTTCTAATTTTATTGTATATATATACTATATATAAAGCCAAAACATGGTGTAACCACCACCATGGCATAATTTATATATTCCTATTTTGCCCTTCAAAAATTTAATTTACAAAAATCATATAATCCTATATACCTCCTCAAATATATTAACTATAAGTTGCATATCTATACTACTTAATAAAGGAAAAACCTAACCTAACTTTCATGAAGTTATTTTGGGTTTTCCTATTTCATATTTTATAACTTCTAATTTTATTGTATAAGTTATACTTTATATATACTTATACCAATAAACATTTATTTCATATTTTATAACTTCTAATTTTATTTTATAACTTCTAATTTCATCTTTATAACTTCTAATTTCATCTTTATATATTCTTATATTAATAAACATTTATTTCTTATTTTATAACTTTCTAATTTTATTTTCTAGCGTGTTGACAGGTACTACTGTGTTTGTCAACCCGCTTTCATCTTGTTTGTAACATGTAGTCTGAATGTTTTAAATGTCAAATATTCACATATTTTTTACTCAATGGCGTACATTGTGACCAATGCAATATATTTCATGCATTCCTATTTTTTAATTTAATGGATATACATTGTGACCAATGTAATAGATTTACTCAATAGATTTTAATTAATTAGATAAAAAAATCAATTTTATATGTAGAATACACAATACAAACAATAGGAAATTGGGTTGACAGACCCGGTCTGTTAACACGCTAGAAAATAAAATTAAGTGAAGATATCAAGACTCTATTCTTGATGAACACAATTGTATATGTATCATTTCTTTAAGATTGAACGATTACCTCAAACGAATATATATTCAACTGCAAATTACAATATATAATACAACTTAATATGTAGAATACACATTACAAACAATAGGAAAGCGGGTTGACAGGCACGGTAGTGCCTGCCAACACGCTAGTATAGATAGTCAATGTAATATATGTATATTATTAAATGTGATTTATGTAAATTTAAAAAAGAAAGGAGTGATTTATATAATTTTACTAAAATTTAAGTGTGTGAGTATAATTTTATCTAATGACTTGCTATTCAAATCATAATTTTCTTATTGATTTTGTATTATTCATGCATATATATTTTATAAATAAAAATATACAACTAGTACATGACAATTACTAGAAAATTACATTGTTTGATTTCATAACTAGTATCATTAAAGTATTAATTAAGAATATTTTTAATTACAAAACAATATTTATTTAACCATTTTTCCCCTATCTACTTTAAAATATGTAAAGTTTTATTACCTCAGGACAGAAATTTGTTTCAGTCTCGTTTATAATATGTTATGCAATTTTTATTATTATAAAACACTCTTATTTAAAATTCATTAATTCAGTGAAGAAAATACAATATAATGGATTTCAATAATTGTGAGTATAATATTGTGAAATAGTAATTGTAATATTGGTAAATTTAATCATATTACCTACATTAATTAAGACCATCACAATATTTAGAAAGGAGCGGAAAGAATTGTCAAATGAATCATATAAAAAGGAGCGGAAATATTTAGAAAGATAAATAATAATTTTTTATCAGAAAAGAATTGTTACTTTACTGCACATTTTTAAATTTAAGTCAAGTGAAAGGTTAACGAGGTCCTTTTATCAAAGGTATAGAAAATAAAAATTTTGTTTTGAAATTGACATTTTAATATATTTAAAAAGGAAGGAACCAAGAGTAACTTTCAAAAATTAACCTAAAGGGAATAAAGTATATCCTGGTGTAAGGAGAGAAGTTATCTTCTCACACTCACTCGTTAAAGAAGACATTTGTGTTATTTTACTTTTTATTTTCTTATTATTCAAAAAATAGGTAAAAAGTAGTCATGTGTCATTGCCTATTTGGTGTAAGGAGAGAAGTTATATCCTCATACCAGGAGATACTTTATTCTCTAATCTAAATAGGAAGTACACTTGTTGTCCCACTGTAAATCATAATAGTTGTAAATCATAAATTATTTATAAAGTGAATATGTTCTTAATTGCCTTTAAGGTTGAGTATAATATCATTGTTGGTTTAAAAAGATTTTAAAATAATGGATGAAAAATGGTTATTTGACAAAATTGTGTGGATGAGGATAAGAGTAGAATAATAAACCAGTGTAAAAGGAAGATGAATAAAGAAAATAATGGTTATTTGATTTTCATGTGACATTTTAAACAAAAGAATCCAAACTTTTAGATGGTATTAGAACGAATGACAAAGATTTAGAATAACTCTTCAAAATTATTATTGGAGTAATTTGATCCTTTCCCATTTAAAAAATGTTGGATTTAATTTTCCATTTTTTTTATATTTTGTATTCTTTAAATAATATAACTACCATGTTTCTAATAACCACACTCTATGTGTGGTTGTCCATATTTATTCTTGTACAAAAATTCATTTGACTCGAAGATATAATCAACATGGTTTGGTTAAATCACTTTATTGATCTAAATTATATAATGTTTAAATAAATAAAAACATTACATTTTCTTGCCCATTATATAAGAATTGTTCATCCAAGTCAAGGAAAAGTTCTCCCTATATATTATGTATTCATATTTTTACATTACACAATATGAGCAAATAAAAAGACCATCACAATACACACATTCTTCAATACCTCACATACATAAAAAATCAAATAAGTTTAGTCAAGACTACAAATATCAAAGCTCAATATAGTAAACAAAGATCCTCTCCATTAACAAAGAGATAAGTAGTTATTTTTCCTCATAAAGATAAAAGTATTATTATATATTGTGTTTTATATATTATTGTGTAATATTTATTTTTTCATTAATGAAGAAGATCCTTACTCCAATATAGTAAATAAAAAATATGTTAAATTGAACATTAATAATTTGGATCTACAATGGAAGATAAAGAAGGTAAAGTCAATAAGTTCATTCGATAACATAATATTTATACACAGAACAATAAACTATTCACAATTTATTTAGATTATTTTAAAAAAAATCAATATAATTAAATATAAATAATAATATAATAAAAATATATAAAACTAATATATTGTCCTTATTCCAATGGGCACAAAAGACTATATTTTATGCATTTATTTATTTATATATATATATATGTAAGAATCGTGGATCCTAAAATTGAAAAAAAAAAACGAACCAAATACATTGATTTATGAACAAATGAGTCCATCTCAACAAAATGGATTTTTTACTATTTGAATTCTGTGAACGTAAACACACATTCACTCGAATCAAAGGTAGTGTTCCATCTTCATTTCTGAATTTGTGTTCAACCTTTTCAACCCTTGCTTCCCTGCAAATTGATGATACCTAACCCATTGGGAAAAGGATACGTAATGATTCCGCTGCCACGTGTGCCAGACATCAGACACAATGGCATTCTCGTAATTCAACGAAATAACAGGGGTCTTTTGTTTTCTCTACACGCCGCCTCCTTCTGAAACAGGTTGCTTTTGATAATTTAAATTACCATTATACCCTTTTATGCCAAAGTCAAAGAGGTAACTTGGACTGAAAGAAATTTGGAATTCATTGCTCACCTGCTACCGCCGCCAGTGATTGAATTCTGCGTTGGTGCCTTTATCCTTATTCAGTTCAATAATTCATTATCACTTTCTGGACTCTTAACGGTGTCATAAAGATACTAGGTTTGCTCCCCTGTTTAAACTATATTATACATCACATAAGTTATATTATATACATAAAGTTTACTTTAGACTTTGATTATATGAGAGCGATACGATACATGTTGGGGAAGTAACCACATATACTCTCTAAAAGTACTTAGTTTTCTTATATAAAAAGATAAAGATATCTTTGATAGTAACAAAAATATATCATTCACCATTTATTTATATTTTTTTTTAAAAAGTTAATAATTAAATATGAATGATAAATGATATAGTTAAAAGTATAAAAGTTATACATTATCACTCTCTACTTTACTTTTTCAAGTTATGTATTATTATAGTTAAATGTATATGATCTAATCATATATAGTCATTATTTCACTTACCATTTATTTAAATTAGTTTTAGGTCAATAATAATTAAATACAAATGTAAATCATACATTAACAATATATAAAACTTATATATATTTTTCTCCTATTATTAGTAGTATAAGATATTAGTAATGCATAAATATTACACTTTTATTGAAATAATATAAGAGTGTAATATATCTACATTATCAGTGTAAAGATTTATACACAATTATTATATCACCCACCATTCACCATTCATTTGAATTATTTTTTAAATAATACAATAATAAAATATATAAATTTTATACACTATTAATGTTACATCTTTTTTAATACAGTCACTCTGAATATGTTACAAATAACTACATCAGTCAAGGTTTGAATCCTTGGTATGTTTGACTTATTATATCATATGGTTTAACTAGTATTTTTAGTATAATTAGTATTTTTAGTATAAAGGTTTGATTCATCTACTCATATGTAAGTTATTTTTTTAGTGTAGGTTTTTAGAATTTTTTTATACTTTTCACGAGTTTGACGGTTTAATGACAATAATAATTACCATTTTATCAAATTATTTTGTACTTTTATGTGTTAATGTTAAAATATTTTGTTGGAATCAAGAAATCATCAAATGTTTTTTTCCTCTTTAAAATGGTGTGTTTAAAAATGTTGAGCATACCGGCAATCAGCTCCAACATGGCAAGAGATTGATTTCTTGGCTACGGTTTTGGCACAAGTTGAATTGATAGATGGGAATCATCAGTTCCCTACAGTAACCTTTACTGATAGTGTCATCAGAGTTTAGCAAAGAATGGTAAAATGCTTTGATTGTAACGGTGATTGGAAAGCTGCTTGGTGTCAAGGTAATGAGTGAGCGGCTAAAGTATGGAGACTTCAATATGATGGATATTGAAAATGACTATTTTATGGTTAAAATTTATCATACTCTCATAAGAGCAAAGGTTTTAGAAGGAGGACAATGGATAATATTTATAACAACATTGAAATTCAAAATTGAATCTACCGTAATAAAAAGTTTATCATTCATTTTTTATTTTTTATTTTTTTCAATAATTCCTTTTCAGAATTGTTTGGACATTGTTTAAACTTTAAACTACATATTTTGTTCCATATTCTCAATATTAGTTACGTGGTAGATGGGTAGATGTTTATGTGGTTGGCAAAAGGTTTGATTGGGCAGATTTTTGGATAAAGGTTAAATTGGAAGGAACAAGAACAAAAATAATTCAATGGGATTTAGATAAAGGGGAATGAGAGAAAGATGGTGTGGATGATATTTTGATGTTGTTGTTGGATGAGATTTGTTAGTACTAAAAACGAATCTTAACAAAACTAATATGTCGGAAGTTATCTATCTAATTATAATTCCCAGTCGTCGTTGCTTGCTGCCTCAATCTCAGCGGAGGAAATTAAGCAGGCAGTGTTCGGAAAAATTACCGGGATAGTGTAGTTTGCCCAGCTTTGGGGTACCTTTTCAAATAATTACGGGATTGGGGTATTTTTCTGAAAGTCGTGGACCCTATCCACGACTTTGCCATAGTCGTGGATGTCAGGCACGACTCCAGGGGAAAGTCGTGGTTCAGGTCCACGAGTTCCCTATAATTTTCTCTCTCCTCACTGAAATCGTGGATGGGGAACACGACTTCCAGTGTCGTGGACCCCATACACGAGTTTGCATGGGTTATTTCGTTTTTTTGTTAAAGTAATGTATTTTTTTTGTGGTTAAATTAATTTAACATGTTATAATTTTAGTTAGATTAATGTATTTTTGTAATTTTTTAGTATGGTATTTTTGTATTTTTTTGGAATTGTCATAATTTGTAATTTAAAATTAAAAAAATAAGAAAAATGGAATTGGAAATGGAAGAAAGTTTCATAAATTGTAATTTAAAATTCAAATACATTTGATTAGCGGGAAAAAAAATATCCTAATGACGTCTATGAGATGATGTTCCACATCCAGGTGCCTTTCTCCTTCGAGGTGGTTGAACTCTTAGTTGTTGTTGTTGTTGCGATTGATTTTGTCTTCCACCTCTAACCAGTTGTGGCTGCTCCTCGTCTTCGTCTTCACTATCGTCATAATCTTCATCGTCATCGTTTGTTTGGGAAGGCATTGTCGGCTGATAATATTGTTGAGAGTTGAATGCCAAGAATGGAGTATTTGAAGTAGTGCCAAACATTGATGGCATTCCTTGAAATTGTGAAGATGATGGTAATTGAGAGAAGGAGTAGTCACCCATTGCTCCGTAAGGTTCAAACCCAAACGGATGTTGTTGTTGTTGTTGAGGAGCAGGAGTCTGAGTGTATGCCTGCGGAAAAGTATCCGTCTGAGTTTGACTCTCATATTGTTGATATTCAGGTGCAAAAGGCATTTGGAAGTGTTGTGGAGGAGGAGCTTCAGAAGTAGTTGAGGAGAAGACGGTTGGAATTAGTTGAGCAAATGCTTCCATCATCTCATTGCAGTTGTGATAGACGTCATTCAATGACTGCAACGGATTTGGAAACACATTTGTAGGAGCACATCTATCCCGAATCATTTTGATAAAATTGTACTGAATAAATGGAAAAATTGAATTTGTTAGAATATGTGAAAAGAAAATAAAATAGAATAAAATAAAATAAAATAATATGTTATTACCGATCCGGCTGAATATGCTCCATCTGGAGATATGTATTTCCTCGTCCTTTGTAAGTACCATTGCATATACTGCGAGTAATGGTACAAAGGCTGGTTATCGGGAAAACCGTTGACCACATAGTTTTCCCGGTTATTCCAAACCTGAATCCACTGGTCATGCTTTTGAGGCCAGTTGTAGTCATTTTTCCCACGTAGATCCATCTTGTGTTGTTTCTCCAGATTAATTGGATCTTCTGGGATGGGTTGTTGTAGACCAAACTGTCTCATCACCCTATCAGCAGCATGCCACTCAACAGTTGAAAAGCATATGAGTGGTACACGTGCTCTGACTACATCAGGTATGGGGCCCACATAGGTAATGTTCCTATATGGGGTCCACACAAACTAATATATAAAAAAGTTAGTAATTAATGAATACAAGAATAGTTAGAAATAATAGCAAATATATTAAAATTTTGAAATTAAAGAAATTACCTGATCAATGCGCAAGCGATCC
>NC_032011.1:6924793-6925689 GCF_001865875.1 Lupinus angustifolius | reverse complement strand
AACAGGTAGATGGAAGGTGTGAGTCTCCGGCCTCCATCTCTCAACTAATGCCGTAATGAGGTGGCTGTTGATTTCGATAGTTCCGATATCGAGTATATGCCCAAATTCGTGTTACGAATAACTTCTAACACGGGTGCAGAAGGTAACTTTTGCCAAAAATTGTACCTTGCTCGAAAAGTCACTTCTCCACCATTCCAAATGTTGGTGGATACATGATTTTTTTGTAGGGTGAGAAGGGAGGGGTTAATTGGACCTGGACCAATATGTTCCATTTTTTGAGAAGAATATTCGGGAAAAAAGAGAAACTAGGAATTTAGGAATTTCGGATACTTGGTGTGAGGTGTGAAAATGAATGTGGGGTGGGGATCAATTTATAGGGTTGGAAGTCGTGGATGGGGTCCACGACTTCCTGAAACTCGTGGATAGGGTCCACGAGTTCGTACCTGCCCCATGGTACTTGTGCCCTAGCCTGCCTTAGATTCCCATGCCTAGCCCTAGCCTGGGCCAAAGTCGTGGGTGCAGTCCACGACTTTCATTGAAGTCGTGGCTGACATCCACGAGTTCCCTTAATTCACTTACACAGAACTCGTGGTTGGCATCCACGAGTTCCTGAAAACCCTAGTTATATGCACCAAAGTCGTGGATACCATCCACGACTTTCATTTACATTTCTGATTTTCCGTTTTTTTTTTAATTCGTATTTATTGGTGTATTTATGTGTTGTGTTTTTTTTTTAATTTTGAATCCGAATTTAAATTTTTTTGAATTTTTAAATTTTTAAATTTTGAATTTTGTTTGAATTTTGTGTAGTAAAATATTTAAATATTTAGAAAGTGTATATTAAAACTGATGTGTTAATGGTGTATTAAAGTTGATGTGTTAATGGTGTATTTATG
>NC_032011.1:6924357-6924693 GCF_001865875.1 Lupinus angustifolius | reverse complement strand
GTTGATGTGTTAATGGATTATATCTAGAAAGTATATATTCCGAATTATGTATTTACAAAAATTACACCACTTACAAATAATTACACAAAAGTGAGATATTACAAATAATTACAAATAATTACAAATAATTACAAATATCTACAAAAATTACAAATAATTACACAAAAGTGGGATATTACATCACTTAGTTTTGCCTTGAACTTTGTCCAACTTCGGTACTTCTAAAAGGGCATTTCTTCCTATTGTGTCCTTCACTCCTACAACACCCACATTTTTTAGTTTGTTGGGACTGAGAATCATTCATTTCATTGTGTATACGTGTAGTTTTTGGTCTTC
>NC_032011.1:6897442-6924257 GCF_001865875.1 Lupinus angustifolius | reverse complement strand
GGAAATTACCTTAAATATTCAGAGTTCTTCAATTCCAGTATGATGCAAAATTTTTTATACGGTACAATTCTTCCTCCAGTGTGGTTTTACACTCGGGGGTGAAAATATATATAGACTTGGAAATCGTGGACCCTATCCACGACATTGCATGGATCTCGTGGACCCCATCCACGACATTGCCATGAAAGTCGTGCATGTGGTCCACGACTTACACTAACCTGACACATGGCAGGAAAGTCGTGGATGTGGTCCACGACTTTCCAGGGAAATCGTATATGTGGTCCACGACATTGGCAAAGTCGTGGATGGTGTCCACGAGATCCACTAAATTCTACCCCAATCCCGTAAATAATTCAAAACCTACCCCAAAGCTGGGATAGTGTAGTCAAACTACACTATCCCAGTAATTTTCCCGGCAGTGTTCAGTATTGGAGCGTACAAGGCACTAGGTAAGGATGACATCCATGCTATTAGTGGACCTTGGTTGGTGCTGATCTCTGCCAATTGGTGAAGAAAGTTTTTAGGAATCCGAATCTGGTTGCGGATATCAATGATACTATGATTACTCTTATTCCAAAATCGGATCAAGCTTGCCATCTAAAGCATTTTCGGCCTATTAGCCTTTGCAACGTGTCCTATAAGGTGATTACAAAAATTATTGCTTTACGATTGTGTCGGATTTTGCACCATATTATCGGTCCTTTCCAGTCCAGCTTTATTCCTGGTCAGCAAAGCAGTGATAATATCATCATCACCCAAGAGGTTATCCACTCTATGAATAATAAGAAGGGGAAGAAGGGGTGGATGGCCATCAAGATTGATTTCGAAAAGGCGTATGACAGAATTCGCTGGAATTTCATCACCAACACTATGAAGGAAGCTGGTATTCCAGGTATCTTGTCCCTTTTAATTGATAAATGCATATCTTCTTCATCAATGCAACTTCTTTGGAATGGGGATGTCCTGGACAAGTTCAAGCCGGAAAGGGGAATCCACCATGGTGATCCTATTTCTCCGTACCTCTTTGTGCTCTGTTTGGAGAGGCTATCTCATCTGATCTTGGATGCTAGGGATCAAGGTTATTTGAAGCCTATTAAGCTTAGCCGCTCAGGTCCCCCTCTGACCCATTTTTTTTTGCTGATGATTTGATCATCTTTGCGGAAGCTAATTTGGCGCATGTGGAAGTTATATCTACGTGTCTCAAATTATTCTGCTCGAGCTCCGGTCAGAAAGTGAATGAAGATAAACCACATATTTTCTTCTCGAAGAACGTCCATGAGCAAGTTAGACATCAAATATGTAGTGAGTTTGGTTTAGGGGGCTTCTCCAGATGGTGAGTTTTCGGTGGCCTCCACGTATGCCTACATCGTGGGTAACACGGACAGTCCCAACTGCAGAATAACGACAGTTATCTAGTTTTGGAAGGGCCCCTACATGATTCTGCTTTTGATGTGGAGGTTGGTTTCAAATGGGATCCCAACTAATGATGAGAGACATTGGTGTGGAATGACTGATTCAACATCGTGTCCGCGTTGTATTCAGAGTGAAACTCCTCTTCATGCTTTCCGAGACTGTCACTAGGTTTTCTAGGTATGGCGTTTACTTTTCAGATTAAATTCTCAGCACTCTTTCTTCTCGGGTCAGGTGCAACAGTGGGTTTCCTCCAATCTGGTTTGCAGGCGTGATAATTTTGGAGGAGTTAGCTGGTCTCTTTTTTTTGGCGTGGCAGTGGAAACCATTTGGAGGTATATGAACCTTCGCATCTTCAATAACTTGGTGGTTACTCCTCATCGGGTGGTTGATGAAATATGGGGTCGAGCCAGTAGCGCTGTTGATATCCTGCAGCAGGGTAATCATCAGACTGTGAGGACTCCACAACCAAATGTTCTGAGTATCCGTTGGTTTCCTCCCCCTATGGACTGGGTTAAACTAAATTTGGATGGTGCCTTTTTGGGTAATTCAAAGTTGGCTGCTTGCGGAGGCATCACCCGGGACCATATGGGACTTTCATTTTTGCTTATGCAAATCATTTGGGTTTATGTTCAGTGGTGCAAGCTGAATTATGGGGGATCTTGATTGGGCTGAGGGTGACTTATCAGAGGGGCTTTCGCTTGGTTTGTGTTGAATCCGATTAAGCTTGCAACATTCAGATGGTGGGCTCCGACTGCTCTAGGAATCATCCGTGTGCAGTGTTGGTAGACCAAATTCGCACCCTTTTGAGATCCTTTCATCAAGATGTGTACACTCATATGTTCAGAGAAGCGAATAGTGTGGCTGATGAATTTGCTAAGCACAATTTGGCGCAAGAAACTCGGTCTCGTATTTTCGATATTTCTCATAGTTTTTGTTATGTAAAGTTGTACCTTGATAATGCTTCTACTATTTATTGTAGAGGTGGCTAGCTTGTAGTCTGTTTTGTTCCTTGAGGCTGTTTTTAGCCCCCTCTGTCATAAAAAAAAAAATCTATCTAATTATAAAGAATAAAAAATTAAATTTATTTGTATTTGAAATATTTCTATATGAGGTATCGATGATTGTTTAAGTATTAACATCAATGCTAAAATATGAGTCAGATTTAAGAGCATTTACATTCACTAAAAAGAACCTAGGCCAAATCCACATTCACAAATGCTAAAATAAAAGTTATAAATATTAATTTAGATTTAAAAAGGCTCAAAGGCTTGAAACTTGAAAGTTCTAGATATGGATGGCAAAAAAACTCGTACCTGCGAGTAAAATCCATACGGGCACGAGTACGGGTCACAAACGGGTACCCGCGGATATTATAAACGGGTTTTTAAAAATACCCGTAGTACATACGGGTGGGTACGGGTATTATGGTACCCGTACCCGCGGGTACCCGTTATTTATATGATTAATATATTATATTTAATTAAAATAAAAAATACATTATTCTAACATTTATTACACTATTTATATTTTTTCCCTTTACTTTGTTTACATATTTTATTGAGTTTGATGGTGAAACACCCTACAAATATTATTACATGTGTAGAAACACATATGTTTTACAAAGAAAATATATACTTTTTGTTAAAGAAATGAGAACAAAAAATCACACAAATAGAAAACACCAATAAATTTAACATTTTTGCCAAATATTCAATCAAAATGTACAAAAATAATTAAGTTTCATTTTATTTGAAACACAATAGAAGTAAAAATTTAAATATTTATTTATAATAGAGGAAACCCGCGGGTACCCATTGTACCCGCGGGTACCCAGAAATACCCGTGAATACCCGCACACGGGTACCTGTACGGGTGCGAGCGGGTATGGGTATTACTCTTCTATTTTGAAACGGGTAGCGAGTAGCTACTACCCGTGCCCGCCCGTGCCGTTGCTATCCCTAGTTCTAGAACTTGTCATTTGAAGTTCATTCGTGTTTTTTCAAAATCATTTTCTTTAATTTTTTATTTTTATATTTTAATACTGTATCAACTGTGCATGTGGTAGGTTAGAGGCTGTTGGATAGAGGAATGGAAGCTAGGGAAATTATACACTTCACGATGCCTTTTTGTGAAATATTTGGGGGAGCTTTAAGTTTTTGTGCACTTAATTTTAGTTACTAACTAATAACCATCAAAATAGAGAAATGAAAAGTGTGAGCTCATAAGTTTTCAGTTCTTTCTTTCTTCCATTTCCATTTCAAATTTCTCTCCTTCATCCTCACTTTCTTTCTTGGCGTTCGTTTGTGGATGAACGGTTTAGTCGGACTTGATGTTCGGGTATGAGATCTTGAGTATCCGGGTTGGAGCTCTTCATAAATCTGGATGGAGTTGACCTGGACCCATCGATGGAGGTACCTAAAAGGGTTCTCCGATGATCAAGTTAGTTAGACTATAGAGGTATTGCCTGGTAACAATAAATGAGATATGAGAAGTAAGTAGAGAATAACAATAACAAATTATAAGGGATTCAATGATAATGATAGAGTCATACTTCATGTTGGGGGATACCCCTATTTATAGTGGTTAAGATGGGTGACATAGCTCTGGAGAGTACTTTTGGCATGGCCGACCATTCTGACTTGTCGGGGGCTACTTTTCCCATGTCAACTAGCTTTGACAGAGACGTATTATGTACATAGTTTGACTTGTAGCTTGTGGCAGGCTTGGCAGTCGTATTGTGCTCTGCTCTTGTCGTGTGGCAGAAGGGTAGCTGGGGTTTTGAAGTGGCATGACAGTACATTGTTGGCGGCGGGCGTGTCAGACGGGAAGTGGTCTTGGACCCAACCTGCAATATCCAGTCATGAAGGGATTCACTTTCAGACAAGTTCCTTGACTAGTCGTACTCAACCTTGCTTGGTCGGGTATACGACTACCCTTGAATAGTTAGGACGTCCAGTAACCAGGATGGAACAGTTGCCCCTAATCTAGTACTATGTTCGGAAGACGGGCATGTTGATAGATTCTAGATGCATTAGTAGGGTGTTATTAACCTTATGAGTTGTGCAACACGTGGATGGCCATCATTAATGTTTTTTGGTCATCATACCATTTTTCGGCACAAAGTACTCGAGTGTGCTTTGCTGGTTCATTTCTTGCCGTTTTTCTGTTTTGGTTCATAGGTCATTGTTGGATCACACTCGAATGTCTTTCGAACGTGTAGGATGCATTTTGAGTTGGCCCATAAGGGATGGCCTTGGCCCAACTTTGCCAATAAATAGGGGGGATTCTTCTCCATTTTCTTCACTTTGCTTTCTAAATCCTCTGCTAACGAAATTACTTGCCGCTGATCAACCTCATCGGTTCTTTCAACTCTTTTCAAACATCTTTATAGGTAACTTATATTTCCTTTTTCCTTTCGTAGTCATGGTCCTTATTACCAACCTGGATTCTAGTTCCGACGAGGTGGAGGTTTTGTCCAGACTCTGCTCAATCATCTCGTGGTCATCTCGTTCTAGGGATCGACTCGCCCATAAATGGGCGAGTGATCTGTCACTTCCACCCCGGTGGCCCGTTGGAGCTGGAGGTTGATAGGAAAAGAGGTTGTAGGGATGAACCGAGTAGTTTTTCTAGGGAAGCGACGTTCGGTCGTGGATAGGGAATCCAATTCGGAATCTAATGCTTCTTTTGGTAACAGGTTGCAGATGTCAAGATCTCATGTTTTAGGAAGCGTAAAAGAGTTTTCAATCCCTGAGGGTCTGGATTAGAGATAGCAAAATGGGCATTGCCCGCGGGCGTGCCCGCATAGCATGCATTATTTTGCGGACATGGCATACAAATTTTGCCCATTTGCCCATTTCGCCCATTCCGTTTTGCCCGCCAAGTTTACGTGCATTTCCATTGGGCATGCAAGCGGCCCGCAGGCGGTCCATAAACATAATTTAAGGAAAAAGTAAGAAAATTTTAAATAAGTTATGATGTAATGTGATTTTTAACCCTAAAAAATATTGTAATCTAATGTGGTTTGTTAAACTTCATATAAAATATAAAATATTTGGTTAATTTTTTATCTTCAACTACTTTATTTAATTTAATTTGTTATATGAATTTTTTATTTTTTAATTATTCAACAATGCGCGCAAGCCCGTTGCCCATTTTAAAACAGGCAGGGCATTAAATTTTATCCGTTAAACAACGCGGGCATGCACGAGCGCGCTTAAGTTTTTGCAGGCAGTTGAACGCGGGCATGCCGGGTAGCCGTTTTGCCATCTCTAATCTGGATAGCCCTCATTCCCGCTATTGGTGGGTTGATTGAGAAGTAGTGTGCATTACAAGTTATTTTTTAGAGAAAGTGATGCCCAATGTTGTCGTGATGGCATGTGCATCGACTATACTCAACTACACACTCTGTCTTCTGAAGATCGGGTTTACCATGATCTTTAGGTGGATCGGGGGGACAATTACAGTTTCTTTATGTATGAATACTACACCCGAAAGATCAGGCTCAAAATACCTATGGATGAGTGATATGTGGATGTGCTGAACCATCGGAGGATTGCCCCGTCTCAGCTACACCCAAACACATGGTGATTTATCTGGTCGTTCGAGCTCTTTTGCAAGGTAATGAGGTTCTCTTGCATTGTTCACCTGTTTTATGGATGCTCCGGGTTACCCATAACACCAACACGGATGAAGAGAGGATCAGACGTCACATGTGGATTTGCCATCAGTCGAAGAACAAGCACACCTTGTTCCACCCCTTCGACCTTTCTGCCAAAAACTTGAAGACAAGGTTCTACCGGGCTGAAATCCAGGGAGCAGCCCATCAGTCGACCTATGGATCCCAGGGAGAGCAATGTTTCCAGTTCTCCTGGAGTGGCAGGCTCTACCAAACGTTGGCCAAAATGTTCAATTATGCCTTTGATATTGGCTTGGTGCTATCATGTTCAGACCTATCTAAAGGCGACTAGGCCTTTGAACGTTAGATTGCTAGGTATTGAGTAGTCTATCTGCAATTTATAATTTTGGTTGCATACTCATCCTCTTTTCTTTTTTGAAGCTGCCATGGCCGACTGTCTGGAAAAGGACAGATTGTTGAGCCAAATCATCCGTTGATTAGGGCCGGGGAAACAAGTACAGACAAGGTCACCTCATCCATCCTCTAGTAAATCCAAGGGGAGCTCAACTCCTCTGACTGATCGAGTAGTAAATCTTCCACTCATCCTCCTCATCTTCCGATCGACTAGAGCGGTCTGGTCCAAGCGGCTCTAGCCAGTCTTACGATCCTCGTCACGACCGTTGCTGCATTAGAAACTCTGACCGAGCAGGAGGTGCATGTAGAGCCCAATATTATCGTCCCTCCTCGTGTTATCCGCCACACTGTTGGGAAAGAGAAGGCCCCAAGTGTGGAGGGTCGACCCCTTGCTAGATATTGTGTGCTGCAAGCGGCCGAGATTAACCTAGTGACTGATGAAGTGAAGGCTATCTTCGATGCATCGTCTGTCCCGAGCAAGATGAGGCAGGTCAAGGCGACCTCCATTATGGCTGCGTCAATCGCTAAGTACTTGGAAGGCGAAGGCACAATAGTTGAGTGACTAGGGGGGGTAGGCCCTGTAGGCTATTCGAGATCATCATTTTGCTGAGTTGCAGAAGGTGGATGAGGCCCAGATAATATCGTCTAGCCAGGAGCTGTCCGACATGACCCACCAGTATGAGGAAGCCCACCGAGTCGTCCTGACTTCCGAACGGGAATTGGGCGATTATTAGAATGAGATGGTCAACTTGATGGTACAAAATGAGGAGGCGAAGGGCGAGATCCAGCAGCTTAATGATAATTCCAACAACAAAGCCCAGGAGGAGATTGCCCGCCTGACTGAAGAGGAGACTACCTCAAGTTGGAGAGGGATGGGCTAGTAGCAGAGTAGGATTTCATTTCCAACTTGACATTGGAGTCTGCGTACCTTGCATGTGACAACGCCTTTTCCTAGATCAGTCTAAAGTACCCATGCTAGGACTGGTCTTGGACACAAATAAATGAGTATTTCCAAGATGGGGAATTGTTGTTGGAGGAGGATGGCTCTGTTGTGACCCTAAAAAATATTGTAATCTAATGTGGTTTGTTAAACTTCATATAAAATATAAAATATTTGGTTAATTTTTTATCTTCAACTACTTTATTTAATTTAATTTGTTATATGAATTTTTTATTTTTTAATTATTCAACAATGCGCGCAAGCCCGTTGCCCATTTTAAAACAGGCAGGGCATTAAATTTTATCCGTTAAACAACGCGGGCATGCACGAGCGCGCTTAAGTTTTTGCAGGCAGTTGAACGCGGGCATGCCGGGTAGCCGTTTTGCCATCTCTAATCTGGATAGCCCTCATTCCCGCTATTGGTGGGTTGATTGAGAAGTAGTGTGCATTACAAGTTATTTTTTAGAGAAAGTGATGCCCAATGTTGTCGTGATGGCATGTGCATCGACTATACTCAACTACACACTCTGTCTTCTGAAGATCGGGTTTACCATGATCTTTAGGTGGATCGGGGGGACAATTACAGTTTCTTTATGTATGAATACTACACCCGAAAGATCAGGCTCAAAATACCTATGGATGAGTGATATGTGGATGTGCTGAACCATCGGAGGATTGCCCCGTCTCAGCTACACCCAAACACATGGTGATTTATCTGGTCGTTCGAGCTCTTTTGCAAGGTAATGAGGTTCTCTTGCATTGTTCACCTGTTTTATGGATGCTCCGGGTTACCCATAACACCAACACGGATGAAGAGAGGATCAGACGTCACATGTGGATTTGCCATCAGTCGAAGAACAAGCACACCTTGTTCCACCCCTTCGACCTTTCTGCCAAAAACTTGAAGACAAGGTTCTACCGGGCTGAAATCCAGGGAGCAGCCCATCAGTCGACCTATGGATCCCAGGGAGAGCAATGTTTCCAGTTCTCCTGGAGTGGCAGGCTCTACCAAACGTTGGCCAAAATGTTCAATTATGCCTTTGATATTGGCTTGGTGCTATCATGTTCAGACCTATCTAAAGGCGACTAGGCCTTTGAACGTTAGATTGCTAGGTATTGAGTAGTCTATCTGCAATTTATAATTTTGGTTGCATACTCATCCTCTTTTCTTTTTTGAAGCTGCCATGGCCGACTGTCTGGAAAAGGACAGATTGTTGAGCCAAATCATCCGTTGATTAGGGCCGGGGAAACAAGTACAGACAAGGTCACCTCATCCATCCTCTAGTAAATCCAAGGGGAGCTCAACTCCTCTGACTGATCGAGTAGTAAATCTTCCACTCATCCTCCTCATCTTCCGATCGACTAGAGCGGTCTGGTCCAAGCGGCTCTAGCCAGTCTTACGATCCTCGTCACGACCGTTGCTGCATTAGAAACTCTGACCGAGCAGGAGGTGCATGTAGAGCCCAATATTATCGTCCCTCCTCGTGTTATCCGCCACACTGTTGGGAAAGAGAAGGCCCCAAGTGTGGAGGGTCGACCCCTTGCTAGATATTGTGTGCTGCAAGCGGCCGAGATTAACCTAGTGACTGATGAAGTGAAGGCTATCTTCGATGCATCGTCTGTCCCGAGCAAGATGAGGCAGGTCAAGGCGACCTCCATTATGGCTGCGTCAATCGCTAAGTACTTGGAAGGCGAAGGCACAATAGTTGAGTGACTAGGGGGGGTAGGCCCTGTAGGCTATTCGAGATCATCATTTTGCTGAGTTGCAGAAGGTGGATGAGGCCCAGATAATATCGTCTAGCCAGGAGCTGTCCGACATGACCCACCAGTATGAGGAAGCCCACCGAGTCGTCCTGACTTCCGAACGGGAATTGGGCGATTATTAGAATGAGATGGTCAACTTGATGGTACAAAATGAGGAGGCGAAGGGCGAGATCCAGCAGCTTAATGATAATTCCAACAACAAAGCCCAGGAGGAGATTGCCCGCCTGACTGAAGAGGAGACTACCTCAAGTTGGAGAGGGATGGGCTAGTAGCAGAGTAGGATTTCATTTCCAACTTGACATTGGAGTCTGCGTACCTTGCATGTGACAACGCCTTTTCCTAGATCAGTCTAAAGTACCCATGCTAGGACTGGTCTTGGACACAAATAAATGAGTATTTCCAAGATGGGGAATTGTTGTTGGAGGAGGATGGCTCTGTTGTGAAGCTTCCAGTCCCGGGAAGGGGGGTGGGGAGGCCTAAGGGTCGTGTAATAGTTTATAGGATTTTCTATATTGTTTATGTAATTTTCTTTTCCTATAGTTTCCTTTTCATGAATGAATTTTTAGGTTCTGTACTTGGTTTGTCGTCTTTTACTTTCTGCATTGTGAGAAGTTGATTGTTGTTGGTATGGTACTCTTGACCTGAAACGACCTTGTTAACGGGTCTGCTTGAACTATTTTTGTCACAAAAGTGAAATTGGTTGGTCTTTACAATTCAAATAATAATTAAAAACCAAAGATATAACGCATGACTTAGCAATCAGAGTGTTTTTTTGGTCGGGGGCTAGCCTATCAGTCAAATAGAAAGATCTTGAGTAGAGGTATTAATATCACAGGTAATTGAATCCTTGAGTAAAGTAGTCTTGGTCGGGGTAGCCCAGAGAGGATGAATGTGAACACCTCGCGGATAATAAAACTAACTCAACTTGGAGGAGTAATAAAGTTGATCTTAATCGGGTACATATGTAATAAAAACAAGATGATGTCAATTCAGAATGGCCGATGATAGATAAAACTGAACTCGGAGGTAGTGATGCTTTACGTGTTAAATCTGAGTCCGACCAAGTTGAGTGGCCTAGATGTGAATCTGGCCAAGGGGAACAAAGTCCAGGCCCTCAGTGACTACTCACCAGTTGTCGAAGGGGGACATGGTGTGCACCTTGAGGAGTATTTGAAGTTGAGTCGCTAGTCAGGGGGACAAGGTCCACTCATTGGGATGATTAGTTGACCGCCGTCCATGAGGGACATGTATGCTCCTTGAAGGGTATTAATGTTGATTTGTCGACTAAAGGGGACATGGTCTGCTCCTTGGGATGTTTAGTCGATCTTCGTCGAAGAGGTACATAGTTTGCGCCTTAAGGAGTATTAATGTTGATTTGTCGACCAAAGGGGCATGGTCCGCTCTTAGAGATGGTTAGTTGACTACCATAGAAGGGGGACATGGTCCGCGCCTTGCGGAATATTAATGTTGATTTATTGACGAAGGGGGACATGGTCCGCTCCTTGGGATGGTTAATCGACCTTCATCAAAGAGGGATATGGTTCGCGCCTTAATGAGTATTAATGTTGATTTGTCGACCAAGGGGACATGGGCCACTCCTTGGGATGATTAGTTGTCTGCCATCAAAGGGGGACATGGTCCGTGCCTTTAGGGGTATTAATGTTGATTTTTCGACCAAGGGGGACATGGTCCGCTCCTTGGGATGATTAGTTGACCGCCATCCAAGGGGGACATGGTCCACGGCTTTAGGGTATTAATGATAAGTTGTTGAGCAAGGGGGACATGTCCTGCTCCTTGGGATGATTAGTTGACTGCCATCTAATGAGGACATGATTCATGCCTTGAGGGGTATTAATATTGATTTGTCGACTAAGGGGGACATGGTCTGCTCATTGGGATGATTAGTTGACCATTGTCCAAGGGGACATGGTCCGCGCCTTAATGGGTATTATTGTTGAGTTGTTCCCTGCGATAAAATGTAAAATCAATAATTCTCGTTACCATATATTTGTTTTATGTGTTAAAGGGGTTGTCTGACCACAAGTGGACCAACATTACACTTGGAGGAATAAATGGAGAAAAACTTCGGGGTCTTGATGCTTGGGCTGATGCAACACAAGTGTGCCACTATTATAGGCCGTCAATTTGGGTGGGCGAGGAGAGCTTGAGTGAAGGAGCCAAATGATCCATCGGCCGCTGAAATTGGTGCATAGCCCAAGAGCTTCTCCCTTGTAGTCGGATTTCCCATTGCCATCGTGTACACTCCATTTCTTCTTTTCATTATGGGTTGGTCTTCAGTTGCTATCGGAAAACCGCAGAAGCTCATTTGATAACAACTTCGAGCAGAACGTTGGCTTCCATGGACAGTGCACACCCGGAGGTTGGGATAGATAAATTTCATACACAAGTGTGGGGTAGAAACTACAACCTCGAGGTGGTTTAGCATTTGTCGGCCCAAGATATTGTTGTATGCTGAGTGGCAATTTATAACCAGAAACTTGGCCTGGATTGTTCTGCTAAGGGGTTGGTTGCCGACGGTCAACCATACATTTATGTATCCTCGTGGAGTTATGCCTTGCCTAGTGAAACCAACCAATTTTCCATCATACGGTAGTAGGTCATAGTCGCTCAACTCTATCTTCTCAAATAAGTCTGAGAACATGATATCAGTAGAACTCCCCTAGTTAACGAAGAGCCAGCCAACCTTCTTATTATTCAACTTTGCAGTGATAACCACAGGATCATCATGTTCCCAAAAGATGCCCTCATAATCCTGATCGTCAAAGGAGATGGTGGGAGCATGTCTATTAATTTGAGAATTCTTTGCGGTTACCTGCATAACTTCCCGTACATATCACTTTTGAGCCGACCTTGAATTGCCTCTCGTGGCAAACCCTACAGAGATGGTGTTAATATCAACCGGGTTCCTGTGCCTTCGATTATTCGACTGATATATGTATGCTCATCCTTGACTTGGTGGTCGTCTCTGTTGGTGTTTTGTAGGGGAGTGTCTCCTCGGAGGGCTGAGTCGGTGTATCGAGGGAGATCACTTTTGTTGTGCTATTCCTGCAATAAAGCGTTGCAAGTAGCCGACTTGTATGGCATCTTCAATGGTGTCGTGTAACTGGTGCAATAGTTGGTCATGTGGCTAAATGTGTTGTGTAGGCTTGGGGAGCCGAACCAGGTGGATGACCATGACTTCTTGTAAAATTCTAGAGCGGTTGATGTTTAGAGGGGTGTAAGTCATGTATTTGGGTTTGCGGGGTATCATTTAGGGTCATCTCTTAGTTGGTCGTGGAACGTTGGTCATTTGGTTTCTCGTAAGGTGTTTGTGTTTGGTGCTCGTCGAGTGATCAAATGGTGTGGGTTTCTTCCAAGTTGATAAATTGTCCGGCCTTGGATCAGAGGTCGTCCGTCGTGAGATCAATATACTTGGCTAGTTCTATCATGAAAAGTCCATCCTTGAGACCCATGACCAATACATGGATGGCCACCTCCGGGCTTAACGTCCAGACCTTCATGGCCTTGGCGTTGAATTTGTCTAAGTATGCACAGATAGACTCATGCGAACCTTGTCGAATCTTGGACATAGTGTAGGAAGACCTTGACTATTTTTTGCTGGATGTGAAGCGGATGTTGAATTGGCTTGCCAAAGTGGACCTTTGATCGATGATGTTGGGTGTTAGCCGAGTGAATCACTAGATAGTTGTGCACTTTAAAGTTTGTGGGAACGCCTGACACTTGATAGAATTCGTTGCACCATGGAAGAGCATAAATGCCTCGAAAGCGTCGAGGTGATCTTGAGGGTCAGAGGTGCCATCATATTGGTCAATGTTAGCTGGGCAGACCAAGTGTTTTGATAAAGGGTAAAACCTAATGTCGTCGGTGAATGGATGCTTGGCCCCACATACATTATGGTCGGAGAGGTGATAGTTGTTTGTAGTTTTTGTTTGCATGGGTGGGTTGTGGATTGGGTGTGATTCACCCACTAATTCAACGGTGCATGCTGGGGTGACCGACCATGAAGGTCAATGGCTGGACTCCTTGAGGCGGTTGAAGAAGGAGAGGCAAATGGTTGAAAAGAACATGTTACAAGAAAGTGGAAAGGGCACATGAGAAGAATAAGCTAGTATGCACTAATGATCTAATTTCATTTTTGAATCCTAGAAAAACCATTATTTTTTGCAGGCAAGCCTCATTACAACCTTGATGAAGTCCTTAAGATCCTTGTTTGAACTTGTGTACATGACTTTATTGAACTGAAGGGCAAAGTCTAATTTTTTAGGGATCCAACAAAGAAATGAGCGAAACACATAACCTGTGAGATTGAGAGAATCCTTTGGATGAACTGAGTAGTTATTCTTGCTATTCTGTTTAACATTGAACTGCATGTGCATTTTGTTAGTAGTTGGACTTGGTCCACTATGATTGATCATGAAACAGGTCTTTTGAATGGTAATTGAATGAATCTAGCCAATGTCGTGATTGAATGAATAATAGTTTTGAAAAACCATATGCATTGATTTGAACTAGACTATGTTACTTTGCTTGAGGGCAAGCAAGATTCTAGGTTGGGGGGAGTTTGTTAAGTGTCAAATTGTTAATGAAATGTTCATGAACTTTGGGGCACTCAGTGTATGAAATGATATAAATTGTGTGTAACTCCCGATAACCTAGTTTAAATTTCAGTTGTTATTAGATTACGTGTGTTATGTTTTTCAGGTTAATAAACAAGAAAAAAGGAGAAAAAAAGGAGATGATTGGAGCTATGGACCCTTGATGAGCCGCGCCCAAGCACGGATTGTCGCCCATGCGACCTCAAGAAGAGGCCAACGCTGAGCTCTCTGCCCGATTCTCGCCCAGGCACCAATCCACGCCCAAGCAAAGATCAAATCCTCGCCCGTGCGAGATATCCGTGCCCAAGCGTGACAGTCGTGCCCAACTGTGCTCAGGCATGGCACTCAGACATGTGCAATCATTAACTTCTTGCCCAAGCGAGAATGCGGGAGTTGGAAATTATATGGGCGATTCCATAATTCAAAAAGGGAGACATAACTGCAGAAAGGCAAGAAACACAGGAGAATTAGAGAGAGAAAGGCTAGGAAAGGTCACATGAGTTGTGGGAACGACTCTAGAGTGATTGATTCTTGTATTAATTATCATTTTGAGTGTGTAATGGTGAGTATGATTGGCTAGAGATCTCCAGTTGGGAATTGAAATGTAATATTCTTACCTTTTGTACTCCGGGATTCAATTTTATATTAACGTTGTTTGATTTTGAAAAGTTTATCCTTTGTTTATTGCTTGAGTTCAATAGTTACTGAATTCATGATTTAAGGTTCAAGTTTAACTGAGAAGTTAAACTTGATACTGGATCTGGATTTTCTTTCTTGCTACATAATTGATCTAGGGATGGACAATGATGTAGGAATTGCTTTTACATTTGATTTTATTGCTAGTTAATCAATTGACTATCCAAGGAATTGGTAATTGAATGATTACCTAAGAATGTTACAATCAGGGGATTGATGTAATTGATTTATGAAAAATGTGCATCAAATTCAGCAACTTCACAAGTTATCAGGAATTGAATCCATGGATGTCAAAAGGGAAAGAATGATGAGTTTCGATCCCAATCATTTTATTTTAATATCTTCAATTGTTATTTAAATTTGATTATTTCTAAAAACAAAAACCAATGAAAATTTATCAACCAAAGCGTGTACATAGTTGCTCAATTGATTATTGTAGGAATTAGTGTAAATCCATTCCGCTCCCTGAGGATGATATCTCGATACCATACCGGATTGTATTACTTGTACGACACGGTTCGCTTGCCGTTCCATAAATGTCTAACAATTTGCAATGTGAGATGTAACTGCAGTTGTTCGTTGACAAGAATCATAAAGAGTTATAGGGACAATGAATATGCAATATGTTTTCTCAAGGCATTGAATGATCAATACAATACAGTTAGGACACACATCCTTCTAATGGAGCCACTACCACCTCTAAACAAGGTTTATTCACTTGTTTTACAACAAGAAAGGCAACAAGAAGATCTCAACAACTCAGAAACGAAATGAATCATTAACTCCATAAATTCAAATCAGAATTGGAGGGCACAACCTCCCAAAAACTTTGGGAGAGGCAACTTGGATTTCAAAAATAAAGGGCCAAGAAGAACCGGATTCAACACACCCTCTGGCAGAAGTTTTCCACCCACCACAAGTAACAAAATTTGCACTTTCTGTGGTAAAGGTGGACACACTGTGGATACCTGCTACTTCAAGCATGGGTTCCCACCAAACTTTAAGTTCAAGTCCAAAGCAGCACTGAATAGTTCTATCAATAACATTCTTACAGGCCAACAGGACGAAAATGAATCTTCTCAAGGTCAAAAACAGATGAGCAACGATCCAGAAAGTAGCAATCCACATCTTAGCATCAATCATGAGTACATCATAAACTAGGCTAGCCAAGAATTTCACAATGATGACACATCCAACATATCAGGTACCACTCTTGATCATCAATCATGGAGCCTTGATAGTGGTGTTACTGACCATATTACCAATAATGTGCTGAATTATGTTAGCTATAAGAGCATTAAACCAATCATCATTAAGCTGCCTAATAACATGTCTATCTTGGCTAAACATTCAGGAACCGTGCAATTATCTAACTCTCTAACTCTTTACAATGTCTTGCACATTCCTGGACTTAACTACAACTTGGTATCCATACATAAGCTTGCTTGCACTTCACAATGCAAGCTTATTTTTTATAAGGATTGTTGTCTTATACAGGATATGACTACATTGAGGATGATTGGTCAAGCTAAGGCACATAACAACCTCTACATCCTCAACAGATATGCAAAACTGCAAAAGGACATATTTCATTTTATAAACTCTATTGACAAACCTAACAAATCTTTTGATCTATGGCATTTTCGGATAGGACATCCATCACATACTATTTTAAGACATATGCGTAATCAATTTCCTTTTGTTAAATTTGATGCTAACAAAGTATGTGATATTTGCCATCTTGCTAAACAAGCTAGACTACCATTTCCTAGCAGTTCTACTCATACTGTTCAGGCTTTTGATTTAGTCCATATGGACATTTGGGGTCCCCTGGGCACCCCTACCACACATGGTCACAAATATTTCCTCACTGTAATAGATGATTTCACAAGGCACTATTGGATTTTCCTCATGACCACTAAAGCTGAAACAAGACACCTAGTTCAGAATTTTGTTACAATGGTGAATGTGAAACATTAAAAAAGAATCAAAGCCATTCGCACTGATAATGGCTTAGAGTTTCTCATGCTCAACTACTACTCTGAACTTGGCATCTTACACCAAACAACTTGTGTGGAGACACCACAACAAAATTCTGTGGTTGAGAGGATACATAGGCAAATTTTAAACATCACTAGATCTCTCCTTTTCCAAGCCAACATTCCTAAACGTTTTTGGGGATATGCTGCTTTACATGCTGTTCATTTAATGAACAGATGACCCTCACCTATCTTAAACTTCCAGTCACCCATTGAACTCCTTACAAATAAACAACCAAACCTTCAACACTTGAAGGTTTTTGGATGTCTATGCTATGCCTCAACTCTTACCAATAATAGACATAAACTAGACCCAAGAGCTAGGAAATGTATCTTCATTGGATACAAAGTTGTTACTAAGGGCTATATCTTGCATGATCTAAGGACTAAGGAAATAATCATTTCTAGGAATGTATTCTTTTATGAACACATTTTTCCTTTTCCAACCTATACCACCTACCAAGGACATTCCTAGTATGACCAAGACTGATCTCATTCTTGATTATCAAGCCTTTCTCCCATTCCTTGATCCTGCTCACACTACCAACACATTCCGATACACTAGTCCTATTAATACCAACCATACCATTCCCTGCAACCAATCTGATCAAGCTCCCACTCCTTCTTCCCCTGCTCCCACACCCCCTGTTATTAGAAGGTCCCAGAGAATTCCTCGTCCCCCTAACTACTTGAAGGATTTTCACTGCAACCTTCTGCTCAATGATAAACCTTCCCATGACACTAAGATCAAACATTCCTTGCATAGTGTTCTTTCTTACAAGTCCTTACCACCAACACATCTTAGTCACTGTTTCTCTATTACCATTAACATTGAACCTAAAACCTTCAAACAAGCCATCCAATCCAAAGATTGGATACAAGCCATGAACAATGAACTATTAGCCTTACAACAGAACAACACTTGGGATCTTGTTCCCTTACCCCCTGACAAATCTGCCATTGGATCTAAATGGGTCTACAAGTTGAAATTTAATTTTGATGGTAGCATTGAAAGACACAAGGCCAGACTTGTGGCCAAGGGCTACACCCAAACTGAAGGTCTTGACTACCATGACACTTTTGCCCCAGTTGTTAAACTCACAATTGTTAGATTACTTCTTGCCCTTGCCACAACTCATAATTGGGTTTTAAAACAGCTTGACATTAACAATGCCTTCCTCCATGGAGATCTTGGTGAGGAAGTCTACATGAAACTACCCCCTGGTGTCACTTCCCCTATTCCCAATCAAGTTTGTAAACTTAACAAGTCCATATATGGCTTGAAACAAGCTAGTAGGCAATGGTTTGCCAAATTATCCACTGCCTTATGCTCATTAGGATATAACCAGTCCCACCATGACCATTACCTATTCACCAAGCAATCTAAACAAAGCTTCACTGCCCTTCTCATCTACGTTGATGACCTGATACTTGCAGGTAATGACCCTGCTGAAATTAACAGAGTAAAATACCATTTGGATACTCACTTAAAAATAAAAGACCTTGGTTCCCTAAAGTATTTCCTTGGCATTGAGGTCTCAAGATCTCGACTTGGCCTTACATTATGGCCAAGGAAATATGTCCTTGATCTCCTCTCTGACACTGGTTTTCTTTACTCAAAGCCAGTTCCTACACCAATGGTTAAGGGTGCTCAATTAAGCCAAAATGATAGTACACCCTATCATGACCCCCTCCTTTATACACAACTTGTTGGAAGGCTTCTCTATTTAACCAATACAAGGCCTGATTTGAGCTTTGTAATACAACAATTAAGTCAATTTATGGCTGCACCAACTGTTAACCATTTTAAAGCTATGACTAGAGTTTTACAGTATATTAAAGGGAGCCCTGGCCAGGGTCTCTTTTACTCTACTAATTGTTCCATTCAAATCAAAGGCTTTAGTGATTTTGATTGGGCTACTTGCATTGATACTCGCAAATCTATTTTTGGCTATTGTATGTTCATTGGCAATTCCTTGGTTTCATGGAAATCTAAGAAACAAAACACAGTCTCAAGATTATCTTCAGAAGCTGAATATAGGGCCCTTGCCATTGCTTCTTGTGAAGTGCAATGGTTAACATACTTACTTGATGATTTACATGTTCCTTATAAAACTCCTGCCATGTTATATTGTGATAGTAATTCTGCTAGATATATTGCTGCAAATTCTGTTTTCCATGACCTTAAAACTCCTGCAAATTCTGCTAGATAGTAATTCTGCTAGATATATAAGAGTAAAGTAGTTACAATAGTGATGATCTTAAAACTAACCTAATGCTAAGACTTTATACAAGAATGGAAGGCTTAACTAACTAAATAAAAGCACATGCTAAAAGCCTAACTAACTAAATAAGGGCACATGCTAAATATACAAAACATGCTAATAACAAGAACTATAACCAATTGGAAATGATAGATTCTGCTATTGTTATGGCCATATGTAATTATATGTTGTTGGTTTGGTCTTTCAAGTTCAGTCGGTGCAGAGTTGGTTTTTCTGGTTTGTCTAGTTTGTTGACTTAGTAGGTCAAGTTGATGATTATGTTCTGTGATTGGCTTGGTTACTTGGATGTGAAGATACTATTCCTGAGCTTTGGTCATAGTTGCTTGATGAGTTATGGCTGCTTGGTGAGGTCCTTGAGTGTTGGTTAGTGTTGATTGGTTGCATAGACATAGATTTATGTGATCAGAGTGTTGTGTCTCCTTTTAATTGAACAATTGATTGACTAGGAAAGAATAAACCTATAGCAAGAGTCCCCTTAATATATCTAAGAAATTTTAAGGCAACAATGTGATGAGTTATAGTAGGCTGGTCCATGAATTGTGCCAACTGTTGAACAGAGAAGCACAAGTTGGGCATGGTATTTTTCAAGTAGATAAGTCTTCCTATAAATCTTCTATAAAAGGAAGGATCATCGAAGGATGCACTAGAGTCCTGAAAAAGGTGGCTGTCACTTGTCATAAGTGTAGTTGAAGGTTTGTAGCCAAGAATTCCTACATTAGAAAGGATCTCAAGGGCATATTTTCTTTTATTCATAGAGATGTTTGTGTTGTTTCTAGAAATTTCAAAGCCTAGGAAGAATTTTAGAGTGCTTAGGTCCTTAATTTTGAAAGTACTGTCAAGGAGAGTCTTTAATTTGGAAATTTCATTGGCATTGTTTCCAGTAAGGATAATGTCATCCGCATAAACAAGGATTGCAGTGATTGAGGTTGGGGAAGTCCATTTGGTAAAGAGGGAATGATCTCCTTTAACCTTATGATAGTCATGTTTAAGGAGAAAGTGAGATAATTTTGCAAATCATTGTCTACTTGCTTGCTTGACGCCATATATGTATTTTTCATGCTTGCAAACATGGTTTTGTTTCGAAGAAGAAAGACCGGGGGAGGACCATATAAACAATTTCCTTAAGGTCTCCATGAAGAAAAACATTGTTAATATCAAGCCGTGTTAAAGGCCAGTTATGGATGGAAGCTAAAGCTAAAAGGAGCCTAAGAATATTGATTTTTGGTAATTGGTGAGAATGTATCAAAAAAATATTCTATTATTTTAAATTAAAATGTATTGAATACTTTATAATATAAAATAAGAATATAGATCAATGCTTATCTATACACCAATTCTTATGCTATTAATACATAAACTATTTAAAGTAAATAAATATATTTCAAATCAGTATAAATATATTTTGGTTATATTGCACATTACTCTCTAATAATTTATTGTACCCAATGTTTCATTTGGTAGGAGTATCTTTTGTTTCAAAAAGTATACCATATTTTATGTACTATTTCATTTTTATTGGTTACAAAATATAAAATTAATTTTGTTTTATCTTTCTAACCAATGAAAAATAAAAGACATACGAAGTGATATAAATTTTGGGACGCTTTTGGCTAAGAACTAGATTGATGAGGTCATCTCTCATCTCAATCATGACGCAAGCACCACAAATGAGTTCCTTCTCAACATGACACGTGGGGTCACTTTTATGATTCCATACTCATCCATTTCAACGCCACTGCAAGCATAGCACGTGTAGAACACGATTAGATATTTCAATGTGTTTTTTCTACTCATATATATGAAATTAAATTACTATTCATTTAGCATTGAATGCTAAAGAAAATCAGATCCAAACTGTCAATAAAACTCCTCTTTGAGAAATTTTAAACTATTATGGCTATTTTGACATTATAATTTTCATATAAAATATATAATAAATTGCTTAAATACTTCTTTAAAATTCAATATTATTAAAATATATATGGATTTTTATAATAATATTGAGCAATGAGCATGTTAGAATAAGCTTTATATGTTTATTTGTATTTATTACAATCTCTCTAAAATAATTTATATACTAAAAGTATTTTAGAGTCATTATTACTCTTCAAATTAATAAAAATGTCAAAAAAAACCAAATATAATATATAAGACTCTTAGCTCAGTTTATGAATCTTGTTTTAAAAGAAGAAATAATAAATGAATTTAAAACATGTTTCCTTTATTTGAGAGTTTGGTGAAACCAAGAGAAATATTTTGAATATTTTCTAAAATCCTCACTATGCTTATTTCCACGTTTTTCCTAGTATGTGATTTTGGTCTAATTCACAAAATTAAGGAAATTGGGTTTGGTTTAGTGATTGGATTTTTATTTTTATAAAATTAGTTTAATATGCTTAGATTATTTGACATTATTTTTCAAATCGTTCAAAATGAACCATATTTGGTATACCAATACCTAATCCAATTTGCTTTTCCAAACAAGAAAATATGAAGCTCATTCAACATCTCATTATATACATCAAAATTTCCTTAATATTCATATGATTTTAAGTCTCCTCCAATCAAAAGAATTTAGATATCAAATTTAGTTGATTTAATCTCTCTTAAAAAAATTAAATTAAATCAAATTACTTTTTTATTTGGTTAGGTTTCTTACCTCTTTAAGAACCCAAACAAATCACACCTTTCATACTAAGTTTATATTTTGTTTAAAGAATAAAATATCTCATCATACAATAAAATAATAAATTTACTTATCATTTAATACCTGTCTTATTATTTATACACTGTTATAAAAAATATAACACATACAATATGATAAAAATAAAAAACAAGAGAAATATCAAATAATGATTGAATTTAAAGATATAAACTACTTTATTCTGTTTTGTTTAACCATTTTCTTACAAATATCACTATTCTTTTAACGATAACAAAGTGCACACGCGCCTAGTGTCGGTAGGATCCCATTCCCTTCCCTAATCTCCCTTCCTATTATTTTCCTCTACAAATACCTTCATTTTCTTTGTTTCTGGAACCCTCCTTACTCTTAAATTCCACACAAAAATTCAACACCCTTCACCTCTTTCTATGTAAAGTTTTTGTTTTAATCTTCAGCAGCAGCACCCCAAGCTTTGTTATTCATTTCCCACAGGAACATATATGGACATCATTAGCAATACAATGATGAATAGTGTTCAACAAAGAACACCAACCAAAAGAAGTAAACCTAAGAAGAAGAACCAGAACAACATCAAACCCATGAAGGTGGTATACATATCAAACCCCATGAAGGTCAAGACAAGTGCCTCCAAGTTTAGGGCACTGGTCCAAGAGCTCACTGGACAGGATGCTGAGTCGCCGCCAGATCCCTCCAGATTCCAAGAATCTGGACATGATAATGACGGCGACTGCAACACCAGTGGGTATAAGATGATTTCTGATAATTGGTTTGTGAAGATTGGGCATGATGATGAAATTAATGATCACACACGCGTGGCACCTTCAGCAGTGGACCCTAATAACTATTGCCAAGGTCATGGGCAGGTGGCTAATGAAAGCTCTTCAATGAAGAGTTTTGAGCATTTCAGCTATGCTACCTGACAGTGTATTCTACCAATCTCCATAGATTGATTAGGTGTAATTGATGCAGCCGTGTAATTATGTTCATCAGTAAGGTCAAGCTTATACTCTCAAGGCAAGTTATTAATTATATATATATATATATGTATGGATATGTATATGGATATTGATAGAGAGGTTCATAGTTGTTTTTAATTGTTGGTTGTTAATTTGATACAATATGTGATTCCTGTAGCACTATGGTTGAAATCTGACATCGACATAATTTTATATTGTCTGTCAAAATTAAAAACTTTGCCCATAAATTAATTAGGCCAATATGTAAGATATATGTTAATTGTCTCAAATGTCATAAAACTACTTTATGTGACTGAACATTTTGATTAACTAATTCCCTGTACCCTTGCCAGATGTAGCGGGTGTCCCTTTTGTTAGGAAGTAGCTTTAGTTCGCTTCTTTAATTTGTTTTTAAGTTCTGATGCTCAAAAACACTGAAATTAATTTTTATTTAAGAGTTCGTTTGTGAATTAAGTTTTGGAGGAGAATAAAGAGAAAATGAAAACTTCAAAATCAGTTCATAGTGACTTTTATAATTCCGAAGTATTCACTTTCCATTTATTCTCATACAAAATACAACTTGTAAATATACCCTAAATGTTACCTATATATGTTCAATTGGAATGTGTTTTAATTTAGAGCAAGATGTTTTCACAAAAGTACAATAAGGTAGGCAATATATGGATGAGAAGGAATGGTATTTAGGTTGTGATAGGAATAATTTATGGAATCTAGTGATAGGAATGGAATGTGCATGCTATGTTAAATTTGATGTACTCTCTTGAAAAGAATTGAAGCAAGAGCAACGATTGGCTTTATGCTTTATATTCTTTACTCTTTAGAGATAATTAAGCAATTCAAAAGTATGTGTGCAAGTATTTGCCCCCCTCTCTGATCATATATCTTCCTTGAGTTGAGAATAGTGGTTAGATAAAGTTCATTCAAAATAACAACTGTAGACTCGATTTCTTGATATTAGGCATAAAATAAAATTTATTTACAGGTGCAATACACTTCTACTACCAACAACAACTTATGGGTATTGTATTTTTAGGCACGTGAACTTGAATTTGATGTAAAAAAAATTCGTGAAGTGAAATTACTAGGCATGGACTTAAACTTAGTTCTTGCTTGAAAGAAAACAAACATGTATCATTTAAATCAACTACTTGTTATTGTTAAGGATTACAAAAATATAAACATTACATTGAAAATCACTTACTTTTAACACGTAATATGTTTAAATAGACCAATTTCAAATTTAAGATTTCTATGTTAAATTCTTAACCTGTATTTTCAGAACTCTCGTGAACCCTCCTTAGACATTACCAAAGTACGTAATTGACTGTTGACATTTGAAGGATTAAGATTTGTACTCCAAGTTAGTGAAGGAGAAAGATATATCCTTCTATTAAATGTTTGAGGATACTATTGAAGGGCACATGCTAAGAAAAATTAAATTATTGAAAAATTATATATATAGAGGAGGGATGCATTTACACTAAAGTTCCGTTTACACTAATTACACTAAATCTCAGCCGTTCATTTTCTTAAATAGTGCAATAAGTTATTTAAGATTTTTCTTTTTTTCTTTCATCATTTGTTGACTCACCCATTTGGTCCGTTAGATTTAAGAAAATGGAGGACTGAGATTTAATGTAATTAGTATAAACGGAACTTGGGTGTAAACGAATCTTTTTTCATATAGATAGATATAGATATAGATATAAATATATTAATCATTTGGGTGTTGGGAAAGTATGGTACTTGAATTATTAAATGTGTGTTCACTATTTGAACATACGTAGAATATAATTTTAAATGATACTTTTATTTTTATTTGCATGGAATAAATTTATTCTAACAATGTGTACATTTAAGATTAAGATACTGTATTATCTATCTATATATAACACATGATGCCCTCCCCCCACAAAACTCTTATATTTGGAGGGTAAACAATACATTTTCCAATGAGTTTGAATGAAGGCCATATACATTGCTGTGAAGGCCGTTTGTTCCGAAAGTTGTTTATAGTTTCTTAATGTATGTCCTACGGTGACACATGATACTAAAAAAAGTAAACTTACATGGAAAATTGGTTTCTATAATATGATAATTTATTTTTCCATAAAGAGGATTTTTGCTTTGGAATATTAACATTAAAAAACCGTTGTCTATAAACAAAAGAAAATTGGTGGCTTAAATTATAATTTAGGACCCTATATGTAAAGCAAAAATATGCTGCCTAGCTTTATTTTTGGTATTATATGTGGATATGACTAGCTAAAAATAGATGTATTCCTAGCGGACAAACAGAATTAAATGATAATATGCAACTAGCTTTGGTACCACTGCTTTAGCATTTTTTAAAGATATAAAACTTATTTCGACGGGATTTATTAATTGATTTTTTTGTTAAGGATATTTTTCACTCTTTAGGTAAGGAACTAATCCATTCCAACAAGTGTTGTTCACATGAATCAAACTCTTGATATTTTGGTCATATAATAAATCTAGTGATATCTTACACCATTATACCAAATTTATTAATTGATTGAAACATAAACTTTTGTTTTTGTGGATTTAAATTTGATTTGTGTTCTTAATTAATAATAATCATACTAAATATCTATGAAATTCGAGCTTTCTATATAATTTCATAGAAATAAAAACAGTTAATTATAATTCATTTAGATGGGGATGATATACATATATATATATACAAATCAATTCTTAATGTTTCTTTCTCTGATTATTTCTTGAAACTTGCATATGCTTATGGATCCTCTTTCCTAATGGTGGAGCCAACCCTTTTCCCATCAACTTGCAGGGTGGAATTTTATCATTTATTTATCACTATACCTATATGTCTTCATCAAGTCAAATGGTTTCTCGTGTCTTCTTTCCCATTTTTAGGCCGTTTTAAAATCTGAGGCAATTTAATAACTTATTATTTATTTTACAAATTCGAAGAAAAATATACATATATAGCCTTGTTTTTTTATTATGGAATGTAATATTTATATATTGTCAGTATAAAAATTTATACAATGTTAATGTATCATCTACTCTACGGTCAATAATGATTAATCATAAATGATGAATAATACAGTAACAACATATAAAATTTATTCAATGTCATTTTTTCTTTCTTTATGTTGTTACGCATGCGGCATGCAAGGAAATAATTAAGATGGAAAAACAGCTTAGTTGGAAACGTCAATATAAGATCCAATTTCATATTAGGGTTAATGAGGCTGTGAAAGTCCAACTATTGAGCAGTCATATATAACACCCAAAATTTATGATTTTTGTTGAAATATATTTTTATATTTTTATATTTTTAGTAATTAGTTAAAATTACTTATCTTGCATAATAAACACTCATTTTAAATTCAATTTCTATGATTAAAACATTTGTACGTAAAATAATTAATTAGTTAAGTAGAGTTAAGTATTATATATTTTCTATATAACAGATTGATTATTTTCTTCGTAATTCAACTTATTCAATATTCAATCTATTCACTCAATTATATTCATTCGATGATTAAAATGCATAATTTTTTTCTCACTCTTTGATTTTTAATATGGCATGAGAGCAAATTAATTATGTCTTTCATGTTGTTTCACACTCATTTATCTCCTTTCAACTCATTCATCATACTATCAATCTTGTTCATAAAGGGGTTTAAGGAAAGAATCGTTGAAAGAAGAAAGTGCAATTTTTCAAAGAGATGTATTTATACTTTTGAGTTTAATAATTAGGTTTGAAGCCAAAATCAAAGAATCCTTATTTATCTTCTTGCTCTCTTTCTTTGTTTTTATCTTTTACCATCTTCATATTTTCTACTTCTCTTAATTCTTCTTGATATTCTTGAGCAAAAGAACTCACATTTCTTCATATTCTTCTTAATATTTTTTAGACAAATATTGCACTTATTTCATCTTATTTTTAGAGTCAAGAAACCAAGATGATATTTTTCAGCATTGTTATTCTTGATCAAATATTGTTCATATATCATCGTATTCTAGATTTTTCTTATTCTTTGACCAAGAAACCAAGATGATATTCCTGGTGTAACGCCCCGAAAAATACTCTTTATCTATTACGCGGGAAAGTGAGTAATTTTTTTTTTGAATTGGTGACCTAAAATTGTTTCCTTTTAAAAACTTTTATTTTCCGGGACATCACTTTAAGTAACATATAACGCGAAAATCAAAACCGGTTACCTAACGGTAACTGAAATGATACAACATTTCCTGAATATACATCTTCATAGATATAAAAGATCATAAGTACTTAATATACATATCCAACAAGAAAGGGCGGAAATATTAAACATCGCCAAAAGACACTAAACAAAGACATGAACAAACTGAAGCCG
>NC_032011.1:6866803-6897342 GCF_001865875.1 Lupinus angustifolius | reverse complement strand
CCAAATAATAACATACACATATATTATCTATCACCGACATCATAACCCACCATTTATCAACATAAACAATAATGTATCAAAATACATTTCATAAACAAATATCATAACCATAAGTAATAATATGTGCATAATGTTAATGATGCATGATGTTTGTAATTCAAATGTGGGAATCCACTTCCACAAGTGCAATATATGCATACTATGTCATGATCATCCACATTACCCCAATATCCTCCCAATAACCTAGTCGGAAATAAATCAAGAGTACATGTCCCATACCAAGCCACTTTGTACGCCCAAAAGCCTTTCATAAGCCAATTGATCAATAAGTTCCATAGGAACAGTCCATAACAGGACGATGTCGTAACAAACGCTTTCTCGACATCCCTATCATTGATCCAAATTGCAAAGAGGGGTTGTAAGAGATCGTCTAGTTTGGCCTGTGAATACAAGGGACTCACCTCACCTAGACTCTCCCTCAAGACATTGTTGATGAATCACCGTCCAACAACGCCGTCCCTCTCAACATCACGGTGCTCTAAGTCATCCCGTCAATTTCCTCTCCACTACTCCATTATTAACCATATGCATATGAACACTAACCGCAGTTAGATGATTAAATCTTTTAATCATTATTTACCATGCTCGGCCCACCTTAAGTCATCTCCCTCAGGAATGCTTCTTGTGGGTCCCGATCTTACGTTAACACGTAATATAAAGGAAATACATCCCACCACTACGACCATCACTGAATACCCTAGACGGTCCCAGACCAAGTCTCTTACGGTCAGCCGATCTCGCTACGTAGTATCCTCGGTTCCTTTCTGGAGAGTGCCCTAATTCATATCATAACTCAAAGGGTAACGTCCCTACCACTACGACTATCGCTAAATCACCCTAGATGGTCCCAGACCAAGCCACTTATGGTCAGCCGATCTCACTCCGTGGTATCACGTACACTTTTCTGGCTCTCGCCCAAGCGATAATTCCCCAAAAACAATCTCTAAAACCTAGGCTCTCTCGCCCAAGCGATAATTCATCTTTAAATCTCCAATAAACTTAAGCCTTCCTCGCCCAGGCGGAGGTACAATCGCCCAAGCAAGGCATCTCTCGCCCCAACGAGAGAGTTCCAGGGGCTCATTAAAATCATGAGCGTTCTCGCCCAAGCGAGGCCCTTACTCGCCCAAGCGAGATTCTGTCGCCCAGGCGAAGGAAACCCAGAATCAAAACTTCCCCTCGCCCAGTCCTCGCCCAAGCGAGACTGTGCTCGCCCAAGCGAGAGTTTCTCGCCCAAGCGACAGGGACTTGGACAGAATACCAATTTTTCCATTTTCGACAACCGAAACACATTTACACATGGTTTTTCAAACACCTGCACACAGAAAAGTTCCCAACAACATTCGTATACAATATTCAACACATTTCATCAAAAATCATATATATTCAAAAGCATTCAATCATAAAAATCTTGGGTTTCTTAAAACCCAAGTTAACCCCAAAACCTTTGAGATGGTTTAGGAGATCCGGGTGTCATATTCGGACACCACTATGTCACGATGTGTTCTCTCTCACCTTAATGAAGCGTGCTTTACGAAATCACTACGGTTCGGTTGGGTTGCAAGGTTCAAATGCCGGAAATCTTCGTAACTACCATAATAAAACTCGTTAGTTTGCCGATATTTCCAAAACTCATTACTATTAAAATACTTAAAACTCTTTCATCCATCCATTTTCCAACTTGTCCAAAGCCATGGTTAAAGGCTTAAACAAGTAAAATTCATATATTAAAACAATGCAATAACTTCTTGAAAACAACTTTTTCATAGTTTCAAAATACATTTTTCACGAGTTCAAGAACACTCATTTTCGGTTTTGCTTCCAAAATGAGTTAGAAAGTGTTTTAGAAAATTTCAACGGTTGAATATGTTCTTGACATACTCATGAAAAACATACTTCAATATCATCAACATCCATTGGTTGAATGTGAAGAGATTGAAGATTGAAAGAAGAAGAAAATGAAGAAGAAAAGATGATGAGAGTAACTTACTCTCAAATCTTCAAATTGCCAAGTTTTTGCAAAGTGGGCAAAATGTTAATGCATGAGGATACATGAGTATTTATAGAGTTGTGGGGTGGGAGAAATCTGATTTCTAAACCCATTTCCCAAGGCAATCTATCAAATACAAGAAGGTGAGTGAATCATGGGTTAAGTGAGTGATTTAGGGGGTGAATCATGGGTTAAGTGAGTGATTTAGGGGATTTGGGGGTAGTAAATCAAGGCATTAATGAATGAAATCTATAAGATTTAGTAGGTAGATTTTGTGAAATGACCCATGCGACGCGACGACTTCGGCCAAACGCGCGCAATTAAAACCATGCTCGAGTATTGTCGGCCAATATTCGAGTAGCCAAAAATGATCGCCCGATTTTACTTTACGGTTGGAACTTCGAATTTCGACATTCCGAGTGAAAATATTTTAGAAAATAGTTATGGACCAACTCAGGATCTATCTTTATTCTAAATGTGATTACGAAGCCAACGGTGCAATCAGAATTCAATTCCGAGTTACGGAACTCAAAAACCATGTTTTGAGCCGTACCGAGTGAGATTCGGCCCCGACAGCTGTCCGAAACCGACTGTCTCCGAAAATCATGAAAATTTACCACTAAATTGGAAATAGAATTACAAGACTAAAACTCAACTAGAGTTTCGTCTAATTCTTTACCGAAAAATTCCTAGAAATTCATTTTTGAAAATATAATTAATAAAAATATTAATAAAATCTTATAATTCAAAATCATAAAATTCGCGGTGTTACACCTGAGTGCTATTATTCTTGAACAAATATTGTTCATATTTTACCATATTCTAGATTTATCTCATTCTTTGGTCAAGAAACCAATATGATATTCTTGAGCAATAATATCATTTGATATCATTTCATTTTCTTTATATTTTATTGATTCATGATGAACAACGTTATTACTTCAGTTTCACTAATTAAGTCTTCTTTGACTCTCATTCTATACCTTCATTCTTTATATTATTTTTTTGGAGTTTATGGTATGCTCGGAGAAGAGTAACTAAAATGCAAAAGTAATGAAAACTGCTGAAAGCTTGAAGATGAAGACAATGTTTTATTAAAGCTTGAAGATGGCTCAACACTAGCAATGTTTTGCCTATATTTTGATGAAGACAATGTTTTATTAAAGCTTGAAGATGGCTCAACAATCAACATGCCTAGAGCTCATTGGTCATATCTAGACTAGGATATATAAATAGAGTCAGTATTCTAAGTAGTCTGGGATGTGTGCCTTAGTAAGTGAGTATAGGTGAGGTGAACCTAGGTGCAAGTCTCTCAAGCCATTATAATTGTCATATCACATCCATGAGACATATCATCTAGTTAATTGTATGTTCATGCATTAATCATACATGTTATATGTGCATATTAGGCATAATATAATTGCTAAAACATGTATAGAAGTTAAACATAACATATGAGTATTTTACCTTTTGAACCACATGTTTGATGTGCTAGTTAATCGATTAACGTGGTGACTTAATCGATTAACTCAACTATTTTTCTATTATATCAGTGTTTCTGTTACAACTGGTTTCTATTTTGATATTGTTGCATTAGTTAATCGATTAACGGGTTACCTTAATCGATTAACAGGTCTGTTTTGTGTTATAAATGTTTTCTGTTTTAACTGCTTAACTGATTGCAACAGTTTCAACTGTTAAAACTGCCTTGTATAAGTTGAGGCAATTTCCAGAAAAGTGTAGCATTGCATTCCATTGTATAGGATTGATTTAGAGAGCATATTTCGTGTTTACATTCCGTTTTTTGCAGAGAGAATTGCATGTGTGAGGAAGAGAGATTATCATGCCTTATTGATTCTTTGATTTGCATACTGTTTTTCATATGCTTAGTCTCATCCTTATCTTGCTCACATGTTCATGCATTATTAGTAAAGATTTTTAGAGAGATATCTTGATTACTTTTTTTGAATAACTCACATGTATATGATGGCTTGAGTGAATTGTGAGTGGGTTAGTCTTAAGGTCTTTCATTGTAATATTTCAAGCATTATTGTGCTTATAATACATTGTTTTTGTAATATGTTTGTGTGTATTGGATTGATCTCTTGGTGTCTTACCACCACAGAGATAGGGATTCTTCATGAAGACTAGGAGGTCTTGATTTGAGAACAAGAATCTTGGCTGGGGCTGTTTCGCAAGAAAGGTTTTCTCAAGCGATAGGTAGAGTCAAACAAAAGGTTAAGTGTTATAGATTTCAAGAAAGAAGCATCCTATGTTTTGTAAATTGAATTGGTGTGTGTGATTATACTTGTATTTAATATAGTGAAGAAGAAACTCTCCCAAAATTAGAAGGGGAGGCCTGGATGTACTTTGCAGTGGACCACAAACGAACCAGGATAAAAATCCATCCTTGCACGATGTTCTCTCCTTAAATCTTCTTTACATTTCTTACTATTTTAGTATGAGTTAATAGCTGATATTTTGCATAATTGTACCATGCCATATACTTGTTAATATTGCCTAAAAATATTTGCTTTATCTATGCTCATTTGATTATAAATAACTGTGCAATTTGCTGCTCTGGTCATTTTGTTATGTGTGTGTTAATCGATTAACTGAGCTGTTTCCAGAACTGAGTTTTGGTGCGAGAAGCGGTGATTGTTAACCGCTACACCTATTCAACCCCCTTCTAGGTGTTCATAGGTCAATGATACCTAACAACTGCAACCAACAAATGCACATCAACAAAATGCCAAAGATGACCCTTACAATGAAGCCTTCTCCCTTTAATTATTTTTTGTCCAAGCTAAGAATTGTCAACACACACTCTCCAGCTTGAGAGAGTTTTGGAATATATTTTGTTATTTTGAGTTAATATTTATATTAGGTTAGTAATTAGTTTAAACCTACTTACATAACATACAATTATTTTAAATTCAAATTTGATGATTAAAATATGTGTAAAATAGATTAATTAGGACTTAAGTAGAGTAAAATGCCTTCTATTTTCTATATAATAGATTTGTTAACTCATTCAATATTCAATCCATTCATTCAATTATATTCATTCAATATTTCTAATAATTTTCTTCCCATTATTTTTAATACTTGTAGACTTGTAGCCCCAACTAGAAATCTTGATGATCACCTAAATTCCACCTACCAACTTTGCTTACATGATTGCATATTTTTTTTAATATAAGGAGCAAATTCTGTAGCTTTAATTTGGAAGTTTGAACTTTGAACATGAGAGCTCAGACTTCACTCTAATCAGTACAAAACATGGAGTATTTTGCACGCAACACATTTAATATCCCACAAGTCACTCTATATATTATTATTATTATTATTATTATAATTGATAAAAAATATTTTTCTAATCAATTACAAATGATATCATATAAAGTTATACACTTTTTGAAATAACAAAGTACTTCCCTATTTCATATATGTATATTATTCTTTTATCTGAACGAATATAGTATATAATGTTTTTATAGGCATATGATATATATAATTTAGTATATTGTTGAATATATCAATTGTGTTCATATAAGCACTTAAAATTGGTTGTGTTTAGGTATCAACGCTATGCGAAATCACAATATCAAATCAATCAAAGAACAAAAGGAAGTACATAGTAGTAAACAAGATGAACACACAATGCAATGTTTCAAAATTTCATTGTTGGAATTCTTATTTATTTAAAGTATACTTTAGGCGGGTACCCGTTGTATACATAATTTTTAATGCATAATTTTTTCATAAAAATATACATTTCAACACCGTTTTGTTGGAATTTACAACTTTGTTCCGAAAATTATTTGTCATAAGTGATTTTGTTTTTCAAAATGTTCATTAAGACTAATATTCACTTTCGCAAGGTGATTATTAACATTTCTACCCAAATTCATTACTTTTCACATAATGGAACAATCCAGTAGAAATAACCGACATGGCACCAAAAAGAATCATTTTGCACTAAAATGAATAAAATAAGAGTTTAAAATGTGTGGATAAGTTTAATATCGATACTTATTTTAATGCATAATATCTCAAGTATTTGACATAATTTGGATTTATGATGCTTGGGGAATAAATATTCAATCTAAACAAATTGACATATATATATTGTCATATAGACTAACTCACTAGTTTAACAGCTGATATGTTTCCATTTTTATAACCAGTAAGAACTATTAACCTAAAACCTAGAAATGTGTGAAGAAGTAACATCAGCTAGCTAGAAAAAATACCTTTTTCGTGATAGCATACCATTTTTATTGTATTTATCAATTGCTAATAAAATTTCCCATTATATGTTAATGTTAGGTAAAGGCATCTTTCAATGGGAATTGGTGAGTTGGATATTTGTAAAAGTTTAGCTAGAAAAGTATATCAATTTGAGGGTCGTATATTAGAGGCAAAAAAAAAAAAAAAAAAAAACTTTAAAACTCTGAGATTAATAATTTTTGTATATGAACATAATTTATGATAAAAAAATGCATATTTAGTTTATGCGCCTAACCCAATAAAAGTTGGATTGTGGTTATTCTTAACTAATTTCAGATTTAAAATTTTGATATTAACTTATAGTATTGTTTATAAATCAAATAATTAATTAGAGTACAAGGACTACTCAACCCATATACAAGATTACTTCACAATCCACATCAAAGACAAAGGTTTATATAGTTAATTAATCGATTCATGGACCAATATAAAAATCATTGTGGAGTCTAGAGATAAAAGATATGATCTTATATGTGAAATTGGATGGAGGTGATTCACATGAATACAAAAAGAACATAACAACTATATTTTAGTTATGGAAATATAAGGGTACCTATTAAAATATCAAAGATGTTTTTCGGTGGAGTGCTTTTATGAGGGGGGAATAATAATTGAGGTATTTTTATGGGGAAAATTTTCCAAGTTAAGGAAGGATCTTTGTGAAAATTATTTCAAGTTAAGTGTTTCTTAAAATTACCTAAGTACAAAAACTATGCCATATATCACAATTAACGATGATCATCCAACTATGCTTGCTAGAATAACATTGTTAAAAAGAGACAAAAGATAATAAAAAACGCTCATTAAAATAAACACTGTTAAATAGGCGAATATAACTTCAACAACGCAAACATGAATGAGCGTTGGTTTGAATGAGTGTTGTTTGACATCACACCTTTAAGCAAGTGCTGTTAATTTTTATCTATTCAACAACACAAGATTGAGAGAGCAGTGTTGAATATGATATAGTAACATCACTTTCTTAAATGAGCGTTGTTGATAAGATACGACGTTTAAACATCAAATGTTGCTTAAAGGAGTGTTGTTGGAGATTTCATGTCAACAATGCTCTCTTTAGTAAGCATTTTTTAATATGACATATCAATAGCGCTTTCTTAAATGTGCGCTATTGATTGAATACGACGTTTAAATATCAGAAATATTAATAGTGGAATACTTGACCTAAACGTCATTCTCTCGTTTATGCGTCTCTTCGTTAGCTGGAGTTCTTTTGCTATCATTACACAAATACACGTCTATTTGCTTGGTTGCTTCGTGATGTGGGTTGCACATCTGCCAAAGACAGCGGTAGCCATTCACTTTCCATTTGAATCTATATGTTGTGGTTCTACGAAGTCATGTAAGATATTTGTTGTTTTCTTCTCAACCAAATACGGTAATGGGTTCAGTTGTTTCTTTGTGCTTGTTATATTTAGTGAATTGTATTTATTTAATATGTCTTCATTGTTTCCTTTTATAATTACTCATGACACATAGTGAATTCCATCAAAGATATAAATACCTCTAAGGATATGCAGAAGCTGAAAATTAGACTTGCAAGTTTTTGGTGGGTTGAAATATCTACACCTCCTTCACCTATGATGACTTTTATTGATCAGAAGGTGCTTTAATTTTTAGGGTTTCTTTTATAATTCTTTATTTATTCCTTTTTAGCATCATAACATGTTTATGTAACATGTGGATAAAATTGAGATTGTTGTAAAAGATTTTCATATTTCACAATGAGAATCTCAACTTAAATGGGATTTTAGTTAAATTGGTGAAAACTTTAATGTTGTTCTCAATGTTGGACAACATTGGTATTGTAATCATCCTTACAAGCTAATATTTCAAGAAGGAACAATATTGACACACAGAGAGCTATGTAATATTCCAAACTACATTTATCATTTTACTGCATTTGAAGATATCTTGACTGGAATTATGCTTACAGACTTTCTCATAGGTAATTTTTATATACATTTATTCAATTTATAACCAGATATATGCTTATAATATAATTTGTCTTATTAGAAGTCATTGGCGAGTTTGTTGACATTAAGATGATCCAGACAAACTCTACCCATAAGAATGTGGTTTTCACCATTAGGGACTTGAGGTTAACTTTTTCACAACCAAATATTTCCATTCAAAATTTGTGGTCTGCTCTGATTTTTCCTAAAATCTTGTAGTGATAGAAACTTAAAGTGCACTCTTAGGGGATAATTTGCAACACAATTTATGACTTTTGTAGAAAATTATAAAGTTGGTCATATTGTTGTGGTTTTGACCTTAGCAAAGATAAGGGAAGTGGGAGGAGTGTGTTTAAAATAAATCTTCAATTTTTTAATTAAAATTTTTTTTAAACAAATTATTAACCTAGCCCGCAAATTGTGGTAGAAGGTTATCCTGTGTCCATACAAAATACATTGCGTGGTGATTCATTTTTGTTGTTTCATTATTGATCTTGTATTATAGTTGAATGCTTTTCCATTTCCCGAAATAATAGTAAAAATATGTTTTTCATTTACAGCTTGGACACTGCCAAATGTTATGAATCTTACCATAAATATGTTAGTTCGTCTTCTTTATGTTCTCAAGTAAAATATCTATTTATATGTTTTACTCTTCTTCATGTTTTCAGCACACATTAAAAAAAGATTATGTTAATTGCTACGTTTTTTTGTAGGACACTAAACCAATTGAGAAAGGGAAGTCAGTAGGTTATATTCCTAAAAAAGAATGTGTATGTCACTTTTTCCCTACTATGTTGTTGATATTTTTAGTGCGGCAAGTGAACCGTATCGTTCAAGTAACAAATCCAGTAAATACTAAGATATCGTCCACAGAGAGTAGTGGAGAGTTATACTAATTCTTGAAGAAGTAGATTGAGTATATATTTACAAGATTTAAAATTTTGATATTCGTTTGGCTTTTGAATAAAGTTGTAAAAATATGAAAGTTAAACTATGAAATTAAATGAGTTGGGATTGAAGTTCATCTTTCTTTCCCTTTGCAATTCTTAGATTCAATTTCACATAACTTGTGAAATTACAGATTTTGATGCATTTTTTCTTCGAATCATTTATATCAATTTCTTGATTACAAAATCCTTAGATAATTACTTAAATATGAATTCCTTGGATATTTAACCAATTATCTAGCCTTAAATTTAATGTAAAAGTAATTCATACATCATTGTCCATTCCTAGAGCAATGATGTATCAAGTAAGATAAACCAGATTCGATACCAAGTTCAACTTCCAGTTAAACTTGGATCTAAGATCAAGAATTTAGTAGCAAAGTGAATTCTGATAGAATATTCGAATAGAATATTCTGATACGATATTATTATGTTACGATTCACATAATAATCAGTCATCATTAGTCATTATTTGTGTTAATCAGTTATTATTAGGTTGTAATTAGTCATTATTAACCTCTCACAATCCTGTATATTTATACCTATTTGATATGAATAAAATCTCAACGATTCCATTATCTTACATGGTATCAGTCAAAGCACATATGCTTCTGAAATCATTGAACGTGCTGGAATGGCGGCCTGTAAATCATCTGCCACACCTGTTGACACCAAGCAGAAACTCAGCACTTCATCTGACACTCCTTATGAGAATCCCTCTCTTTATCGTAGTCTTGCAGGAGCCTTACAATATCTCACTTTCACTAGACCAGACATATCTTATGCAGTTCAACAAGTTTGCCTTCATATGCACAACCCTAGCACAACACACATGCTTGCTCTCAAGCGCATTCTTCGATACGTTCAGGGTACCATACACTTTGGATTGCATTTATCACCATCCCCCATCACAAAGCTTGTCTCCTACACTGATGCTGATTGGGGTGGATGTCCCGACACCAGACGTTCCACATCTGGGTACTGTGTTTTTCTTGGCAACAATCTTATCTCTTGGTCTTCCAAAAGGCAATGCACTCTCTCTCGTTCTAGTGCTGAAGCCGAATATAGAGGTGTTGCTAATGTTGTCTCTGAGTCATGTTGGATTCGTAATCTATTACTAGAGCTTCATTTTCCTATTCCTAATGCAACTTTGGTGTATTGCGATAATGTTAGTGCCATTTATCTTTCTGGTAATCCTGTACAACACCAACGTACCAAGCATATTGAAATGGACATTCATTTTGTACGGGAAAAAGTAGCCCGTGGTCAGGCACGCGTATTCCACGTTCCCTCTCGACAGCATATCGTAGACATCTTCACGAAAGGACTTCTTCGTATTCTCTTTGATGACTCTCGGACCAGTCTCAGCGTTAGTGAACCTCCCGCTTCGACTGTGGGGGTGTGATATAATATTCGAATAGAATATTCTGATATGATACTATTATGTTACGATTCACATAATAATCAGTCATCATTAGTCATTATTTGTTGTAATCAGTTATTATTAGGTTGTAATTAGTCATTATTAACCTCTCACAATCCTGTATATTTATACCTATTTGATATGAATAAAACTCAACGATTCCATTATCTTACAAATTCAAGCATTAAACGCGGGATAAACTATGCAAAATCAAATAACTGAATACATTAAAGAATTGAATCTAGGAGAACAAAAGTTAGAAGATTACATTTTCAATCTCAAAACTGAAGAACTAGCCACTCATCATTGCCATTACAACACTCTTATCATGAGAAATTACGAAAAATTATAGATCTAAAGTCATTCCCACGACTTCTCTCCTCCTCTCCAGTGTTTCTCTCTCTAAATTCGTGTGGAAAAAGCTTGAAAAATGGTTAGATAACATATTTTTATTTTCGTAACTGCCTATATCTGTTCCAGACTTCTGGTCTCTCGCTCAAGCTAGAGATTCTCGCTTGAGCGAGAGAAATGACCACTTTCAACCATGAACACCTCGCTTAGGTGAGGACTAGGCTGGGCAACATGTTCTTTTTTTACAACTGTCGTTGGGTGACACTCCCTCGCTTGGGCAGGAACAGGCAGGGATTTGAGCATTTTTACCTCCATTTGTTGCTTGAGCGATAGTCCCCTCGCTTGGGCGAGGGGCAATCTTCCCGCTTGAGCGAGGCTGTGGCTCAAGCGAGAGCTACAGTGTTCAAAACATCTCCTTTTTCTCCTCTTTTTCATGTTTCTTATTTTGCAATTGACATAAACACATGTAAGTTCCTAAACAAGACAAAATTAACTAAGTTCTTGGAAGTTGTACATAATTTGCATTATAACTACACACTAAGTGCCCAAAATCATAAACATTTCATCCACAAAATGACACTTAATATATGTGCAATCTTCAATCTCTATGTTTAATTTCTTACTGAATTTGAATGTTTAATTTTTATATCTTGAATATTTAATCTATTTTTTTTTATTTTTGTTTTTGCAACGATTCTTAACAACTACAAGGGACGATGACCGAAACTATATGGAATATCTTAATTCTATTATGCACTTAGATGATTTCTTCGACTCATGTGCACTTTTTAGAATGAACAATTGTTGATGTTAATTTTTTTGTAGTTTGTCTTTTGGATGGTTGTGCAAACTCCATGAACCTTGTTAATTTTGAGCTCTGGATATTGTATTTTGGCAACATACATAACTGTTTATTTTGTGGTAATCTTGAAATTTTTGCTTTTCTTCTACAATATGACTCATCAAATATTCATTGTGTTGTGTTAATGTGTGTTTGTGTTGTTTAGAATATGTGTTGTTGATAATTGTATATGGAGTTAATCAAGAACACATGCTCTATGACAAATATTTAGACGATGTTGTTGTATATGATTAATACAACAACGCTAATGTATATCAGCACTTGTTGGGGGAAGCGTTGTTGTATGTATGACATACAACATCACCGGTATATACATTGTTAAAGCATACTGATATTCTACCGCCCATATATACTGATATTATACCGCGTTCGAAATCATTGTTATATACCTAACATGCGCACTGTTGAACTATAACTCTGGCATAACGTAAATGAATTTAGTTTGTGACTTATAAAGGATTTTGTGAATAACTCTTCCAATTAATTTTGTAACAAGACTTTTAGGCAAGTTAATTTTAGAGGATTCATCTTTACAATCATTTATAGACATATTTATAAACAACCTTCAAATGATATCTTCACACAATAGCAAGATTCAAACAATAGCTTAGATGATATAAATTGATATCTAACAACTCCACCAACCTTTTTTTATAGAATTTTATAGGGATATAATGGTTTGGTTTGATTAGGTTTTTGGTGTAATCTATGAACCAAATGGAATAAAAGGACATGATTCAGTTTAGTTTAGTTAATATCATATTATGGAAGGAATCAAACCGAATATGAATGATTTGGTTGAGTTCCATAGTTTGCATGTTCTTCTTTTTTTAAATCATGTATTACTATAAATTATATTTCATAACATAAAACCTACACTGACACATTCTGTGTTTTAGTGAAATTACACAAATCACACAGATCTTTTTAAAACCTACGCAAACCACCCTTATTTGTACATATATATTACACTAACTACTCTTGTAAGAGATATCAGTGTAATTTCTTAAACAAAAATAGTGACGGGTGTAATTAAGTCAAACAAAATATATTATATTGTGGAGACAAGTCCAAAAAGTATAAACTTGATATATATTCATTATTTTTTATTCTTTACAAACTACATCAATAAGTCTAAGGAGGTGTTTAAATTACTCTCGCATTATATTGTAACTAACCAAAATAAAGAATAAACATCGACATTTATACTATTTGGACTTGTCTTCACAATATATCGTATTTTGTTTGACATAATTACACTCGTCACCATTTTTTATTTAAGAAATTACACTTATCTATCTTACAGGGGTAGTCAGTGTAACGTATATATATATAATTAGGGGGGTTTGTGTAGGTTTTAAAAAAGTTTGGGTGATTTGTGTAATTTCACTAAAACACAGGGGGTGTCAGTGTAATTTACTCTTTTAAGTAATAAAATAACATATATAATCCAAAACTTAAAAAGTAATTCATATGCACGATTGTATAACACAAATCAAAACAAGTCATATCCAGAAACTTTGGAAAAGACTAGTGGCATGAAAATGAAGAAATAATCAGTATTGTGAAACCCGAGCCGGACGTCAAACCGGTAGAGGTCTAGTATTAGGTTTAACCGGTTTATACGGTTAAACCGTCTGGTCTGACCGGGTGATTTCGTACATAATTAATAATTTTTATTTTAAAATATATAGTTATATATAAATGTAAAACTTTATATAATTAATAATAATGTTTAATTATATTGAAATAATACTTCTTTATCTTTTTTTGGACCGTAGTAAAACAAAATATTAGAACATTGTCCCAAATTTTTTATTTTTTAGTGAGTCGTCCGGTTTACTTCCCGAGTTAATCCGGTTTAACCGGGTTTAACATGGTCGGACCGGATTTTTTCCGGTTCAAAGCGGTCCAACTCTTATTCGGTTAAGCCAGCAAACTAGAGCCGTTTTCAAGTCCGGTCAGACCGGTCGGATCGTCCGGTCCAGTCCGGTTCTAACAACACTGGAAATAATGTTAAAATGCCAACATCAAGTTCATATATGTTTGATTATCATAATAGCATCATATGATTATTAATATGTTCTTACTTCTTAAATTATCTAAAATAATAATGGAATGCCAATTATTTAGAATCTCAAATGCAATATCATTTAGAGATATTTTATGTGAATAAATATGTTTTAGGAAAAAAACTAGGAAATATTAAAGAATTAATATTATGATATAAACCTCCTTGATGGAGGTTGTGTTTGTTTGTAGATCATTCTTGATTGAAAGTCTATTTGTATTTTTAAATTGTTGATGATCGAAATTTGTATGAACTTGATTAGATGATGAGTGTAGTTTAGTTTGAGATGGAATGTGTATGAATGAGTTCTGTTTGAGTTAATAGATTTGTATTTTAATTAGGATAAGAGAATATGGTAAAGTTTGAAAAGATGAAGGTGCCACAAACAGAAGTGTTTTATAAGTCAAGGTTGTTCGTCACAATCAAGAATGCTTAATGAGAACTAAAGTAAGGTGCTGCACTAATTGTGATAAGCCTATGTGTTGGGAAGTAAGTCCTACATCGTCTACCTCATTATCTCCGGAATGATTTAAATACATGTTGGGATACTCCTCTCATTGCCAACTGGTTTTGAGATGGAACCTTAACATGGTATCAGAGCCAGAGCCCAACTTCTTTCCGGTTGTTATTGGCCAAAATATGCCCTTTAGTTATGGGTCAAAGGTAACCCTTCGCCTGGTCCGACAGACTTATGTGGAGGGGACATGTTGGGAAGTAAGTCCCACATCGCCTACCTCATTATCTCGGGAATGGTTTAAATACCTATTGAGTTACTCCTCTCATTTCCAATTGGTTTTGAGATGGAACCTTAACACTATGAATGCCACAAGAACTAGTTTTGATAAATTCTAAGTTTAGGAGACAAAGCTCAACTAAAAGAAGGATTTCAATCCGAAATATTATTTAAGTTTTGATAGTCGTGTTTCTCACGTGGTGATGGCTCTCCATTTGATTTGGCTCGACCACTTAGAACAAAGGTACATGCCTTGTCTTGGTTCGTTGAATTCCAAGAAAGGAAATAATCACACACATAACTTCTAGTTTTTGAATTCTCACACCACTTGTTCCCATTATAGAAATAAATGATATGGTGCATTGAAATCCCATACATATTGCTTGAGATTTGGGATGGTAATATCTCCTTGATTTGAATCCATACATGACTTGTGCTTATTATGGAAATAATAATTTCATATTTGAAATTTGAATGTCATTTGCACGCCTAATCCATATACGGGAGGTCATTATCTCATGTATTTGAATTTGATTTCATGCTCCACGACTTGCTTCGCATATGGAAAGAATTAATATTTCCACGCGGCCTCTTAATGATGAGATTGCATCCATGGTTTAAAAAGACCAAGTGCTTTGAACCTTCCACCTATGGTAGCAAATTGATGTCACACCATCTTCTAAGATGGAAATATTACATGACCTTTCAAGGCTTTATTCTAAGAAAGGAAATAATATAACTCAACCCCCACTCTAAAAGAGGCAATATATAATAATTTATTGTCCAAAATAAAGAAATAAAATATAGACTAAGTTATAGGTGGGGCAAAAGACCCACACTTATTAAATGTAACTTAAATTCTTCTTATGCCTTCCTAAGATAAATGTGGTCTCCATAAGGTAGATCTTCAAGTTGGATGATGCACTTGATGGACTTGTGCTCTTCATCAATGTTGGGGCCTTTATGGGTCTCATCATTTGAACGCCTTATCCATATATGGGAGGTCATTATCTCATGTATTTGAATTTGATTCCATGCTCCACGACTTGCTTCACATATGAAAAGAATTAATATTACCACACGATCTCTTAATGATGAGATTGCCTCCATGGTTTGAAAACACCAAGTGCATTGAACCTTCCACCTATGGTAGAAAATTTGTTACACCCTGTTTTTACAACTTAGAAATTAGGACTTCATTATAAAAATATGATGAAAATTTAAATAAAATTAAAGGCAGCCTATTAGAAAATCATGGTGAATTTAAAATGTATTTTCATTAACATATTCAAGATGCGGAAATATTCAATATTATCATTACCCAAAAACGAGGTATCACATTCAACCTGAAAACCATGATTTATATAATTATCTATTTGTTTGAGTATATATAACTTTACAAAATCATTAATCTTAACCTTAACATAATGATTATAAAAGACATCATGTATACGAAAAGAATCACTCTTAAATACTTTTCATAAAATATAACTTACACAAAAATTTGTTCAAAAGACCAAGGGTATTCCTAAATCAGAGCCAATACTCCCAATATAAACAAGATATTTAACTATATATCAGCTAAGTTCTCCTTGTCTATATTTCTATCAATGGATATCCATAGAGCAACTGCAAAAAACCTGGACATATACATAGTATAGACAAAAGAAAAGACAAAGAAAAGGGAGTAAGAACCAACTACGGCGACCGCAGCGTGGAATTACATAGAGAAATAACATTAAAGTGAGACACCCTATAACAACACCATAAACAAACAATGTCAAACATATGCAAATGATGCATGAAGTTAGTATCTTATACAAGAGGATATCCACATCCACAATTAATATATCTTTCATGCAATGCAATATGCAATTCACCAACCAATCACCACCAAAATTACAATACCCGAAGGCCAAGAACCTAGTGGGAAAGCAACTGGGAGTACAGATATCTTTAACAATGGCAAATAACAATATCAATTGTTTTTCAATTACCTCTATCTGAGGTGCTTACGTGGTAAGCCCAGTCCGTTTCAGGATTCCTCTCTACCGATCATGAAATGCGCAAGGGGGTGTCAGAGACCGCTTAGTTTGCATGTAGGACTATCCTGGTCATACAGGTAATGAACCCGAACCCTCGCTAGACTATCTCACCTAAGCAATCCCTCAAGGCTTCTTGAAGAATCACCGCCATTGTCGTCCCTATCCAAATCCGAATGATATTTCTATCATTGTATCTTTACATTTTCTGCAACTCCAACTATATGAATGCAATGCATGTGCACTAACCGAAGTTAGTCCATTAAATCTTTTAATCAAGGTTTTCCAATTTTTTTATTTCAATAAACATCACCTAAGTTAGTCGTCTCAGCCCCAATGCATTTCTATCATGCCAAGTCCAATGGACGAGCTCAAGACGCTAACTTTGTATCCAAGATCAATGTGCAAAACCTTAACTTCAAACGTATGTACTATCCATATCAATATAACAAGTAACATATATATTTTCCATTAAATACAATAATCCAGTTATATATTTTGAAATCAATACAACAATCAACTTAATAATGGTATCCTATATCAATACCACAATCACATATATGTTTTCCATTTCAATACAATTATACCACAATCAATAACATAACCATTACAATTGAGATATTTCTAAATTACAACCTTATCACAAACATTCAGCACATAAATCAATTATTAATTTATCACAATACTCACACGCATACAAATATAATTATTTAACACCCTTTCATGACGATGTAATATCATAAGCGAGTAAATCGCATTATGCTACACAAAAGCGAATTCATAACACATATTTCTAGCACAATCAAATATCTAAGACTCTATACATCGTCATGAAAAAGATTTAGGACTCTTACATGGAAACAAGTTTCCATGGGAGTTCCTAATCTACAAGACTCTCCGACTTTTGAGGGAATCTGAGAGTAAAAACTAGGCCACAATGGTCTTCTCCCTCACCTAAGGCGCTTTATCTGATCACTTCAACATTGTTTCACCAACATGAGCATTACCGCTAGCATCCACTTGACCCAAGTGCAAACACTTCATCAAGCAACAACAAATTGTAAACAAATTCAGACACTTTAGTGCATTACAACTTAATCATAAAATAGATATAAAACAATGATAAACCTTTATAAAATGTCAATTTCATTTATAAAAGATATTGTAATATTCTAAAGCTGTCAAAAGAATAACCAAAGTAAATATAGAAATAATTAAGAATAGTTTTATAGGTTGCAACATAGTCTGATACTATAATATTGGCCAAATTATTTTTTTTTCTTTTTAGAACAACAGTATATAATATTTTATGTTTTAGTGTAGCAAAAATATTTTACTCTTCGCAATACAAGAAGACGACCTACATGCACATATAGAATATGTATAGATTTACCATAAAGTAAAGTAATTGACAATTAAATCTAAACAAAATAAAAACTGAATCATTTATAATGAAGAAATGAATGTAGTTTTTTTTCATTATCCAATGGTAATACATGTGGTTTATTATTATTATTATTATTATTTTTAAAAGAATCCAAAGGCAACAAAACCAATTTGGGACATAGCTTCTTCACTTATAACATGATACAATTTTGCAATACAAAAGGAATAAGCAGTTCATTTTAGAATGGCAGTGGCGTGTAACATTAATTGTGACTTCTATGAACAAAGTAAGACTAATATAAAATTTCATGCCATAATCTCAACCTAATGGAAGATAAATAATTAACGTGTGAGATGCTAAAACCAAATATAAACAAATAAAGGTAATTGAAAGAAATAAAATAATTCTCTCACCTTCTCTATCTACTATCATCATAAATAAAGGGTGAAGCATGAGAGTTTGCTGCCAGAAATTTGGAGATGGAAAGACATATGATCATACTAGGACTTAATGATAATTTAATGTGAATAAATTTGGATTAGTGAGAATGGGAAAAAGAGATTGAGAAGGGTCACAAAGAGAATGAAATAAAACAATAGAAATATGATTTGAGAATAAGAGGATTTTGAGAAGTAGGAGACTGCTCTTTCAAGAATGGAAAATATCAATATTCAAATTGAGTTTCAAATTGTAACTGATCAAGCAAGTGGTTAGAATTCATGCTTTGCAACTGCAATGACATGCTAGAAAGTAGCGTAGGCTTATGATTTTGTTTTGAATTATAAATAATATATATAATAATTGTAACTCTAATTGATGCATATTCATAATGTTATAAGTTTACATAATTATAGCTCAAATGATTAAAAGATAAAAATGTGATAACCTAATCACAATATTTTAGGATAAATGTTATGATAGGGTTATCAAAATGAATAAAATCAGCTATATTATTCAGTAAATTAATTACCAAAATATGAATACACATAAAACATATGTAATGGTGTAATGCAAATTTAGTATGTGTTACAAAAATATTCAAATATGTTAATAATGTAATACAATGCAATTTCTATCTTAAATTATATTTTTGAAACAAATCTAACTCTTGGAAGGTAATGATTCACTTAACTACAAGATAACTAATGGAGTTATCTAATCATAAATTTATTGGATCAACAACTCATCTAAAAGTCACGTTTATCCATCTTTAGATTAAATAAAATCCATATATTTTACTCGCATGAAAATAGAAATTTCCAAGTGTTACAAAATTTATGGCATGCCCTCTCCTAAGATGGAAATATTAAATGGTCATTCAAGACCTTATTCTAAGAAAGGAAATAATATAACTCATCCCCACATAATAAATCTTCATTACATGCCTACTCCAAAATAGATAATACATAATAATTTATTGTCCAAAATGATGAAATAAGATATGGAATAAGTTATATGTGGGACAAAAGACCCACACTTATTAAATGTAACTTAAAAGTCTTATGTCTTCCTACGAAAAATGTGGCCTTCATAAGGTGGTTCTTCAAGTTGGATGATGTACTTGATGGACTTGTGTTCTTTATCAATGTTGGGGCCTTTATGGGTCACATCATTTGTATCCCTTATCCATATATGGGAGGTCATTATCTCATGTATTTGAATTTGATTCCATGCTCCACGACTTGCTTCACATATGGAAATAATTAATATTACCACACGATGCCTTAATGATGAGATTGCCTCCATGGTTTGAAAAGACCAAGGGCATTAAGGCTTCCACCTACGGTAGAAAATTTATGTCATGCCCTCTCCTAAGATGGAAATATTGCATGATCATTCAAAACCTTATTCTAAGAAAGGAAATAATATAACTCATCCCCCACATAATAAATCTTCATTACATGCATGCTCCAAAAGAGGCAATACATAATAATTTATTGTCCAAAATAATGAAATAAAATATTGAATAAGTTATAGGTGGGACAAAAGACTCACATTTGTTAAATGTAAATTAAAAGTCTTATGTCTCCCTAGGAAAAATGTGGCATCCATAAGGTGGTTCTTGAAGTTGGATGATGCACTTGATGGACTTGTGCTCTTCATCAATGTTGGGCCATTTCTGGGTGTCATTATATCCTCCTTTTTGAAGTGAATTCGACCTCGAATTCTCATCATTATCACCATCGTTGTAGACAGTGCCTAGTTCCTACAAAGAGACCTTCACAAAACTAGACAAATTAGTGTTAGAAGTCTTAATTTTTACAATCCCACATTTTATTGCAATACAAACTTTCTTTCCTTTTTCATCATCCTCTTATTTTCTCATCATTTTTGGTTTCTTTTTCTTTCTTTTTGTCAATTTCACTTTTCTCTTTTTTTTCTTCCATTTTTTTTCTCAATTCTTTTTTATCTTTACTCACTTATTTTGGAGACAAGGGAGCTAAGACCATTGTTGCCTTTGTGAATGAAGGTGATCTTGTTAGAGAAACTATCATGAGCGGTCCTCTTATCAAATTTCCAAGGCCTACCCAACAATATGTGGATGGCCTCCTTGGTTGCTACATCACAAAGAACCACATCTTTATAGCTTGCTATTGAGAAAAAAATCTTGCATTTACCGTCTCAAAAAAGAGTCTTGGAGTGGGATAATAAAATTTATAGCCCTGAGAGCCTTCAACATAGCCAACAAAATAATAGCTAACAGCTCTCGAGTCTAATTTTATTTCATGCGACCTATAAGGTCGCACCTCAACTGAACAATCCCAAATGTGCAAGTGTTATAAGCTTGGTCTTTTATTAGTCCAAAGCTCATATGAGACTTTGTTAACTGCTTTACTTGGCACCCTATTAAGGATGTAAACTGTGGTCTTTAAAGCTCTCCCCCAAAGAGAATATGGTAAGGAAGAATGACTAATCATATTTCTCACCATATCCTTAAGAGTTTGGTTTAATCGCTCAACAACGTTCTTCATGCTAGGTTTGCCTGACATAATGTATTGCAGAACAATTCCACATTCTTTAAGGAAAAACCACAAATAGCCCTTTCACAACATCCTTATTGTTATTTCTTATCTTATTCTGAGAGGTCATAGCTAAGTGAGCACTTTCAGTCTTATCTTTCTGCAGTCTCTCTTCTTCTTGCACAAAGTGCATATGAGTGTTAAAACTCATTTTCAATTTGCCAAAGCGTGCAGGAAGCGAGATCAAAAACAAATGCACGAGCAAGTCATCACGAAGCTCTAACTTCAGTGACTTGAGTTTTGATGCAAAATTAGACATCTTCATAATGTACTCCCTTATATTCCATTTGCCTTTATACTTCATAGAGATGAGTTTAGCCAAAAGGCTACTCGTCTCCGCCTTTTCATTTTTTGCAAAGCATGGTTCTATTTCTTCAAGGGACTTTCTTGCACTCTGACCCTCGGAAATAGAGCCCCGGAATGCTCCTAGAAGAGAGTGTTTCATGATCATTATACACATTCAGTTAAAGTCTTCCAACTTCTCAATTTTAACCTCATCGAGGATTTTCATAGTAGAAATGAATTTCTCCACCTGAAGTGCCACTCTAAATTCGTACAACCGAGAATAATTTCTATGGCTTCCTTCCAGACCTTAAAGTTTGTCCCATTCAGCAATGAGATGTTCTTAATTTGAGCAGAAATATTTGCAACACTAGTAAAAGTACAAAAAAATTGCAATCATTCTTGCAATTAAACTCACATTTAACTTTAATACTTAAATTCAAATGATAATGGGGCATATCACGAGTTACCTAGCACAACATTAATATTCAGTCTTTGGACAAAAATATTGACTTGAAAGTGATACACTCAATGTAGTAATCAAATATTGATAATCAGTCCTGTCAATAATAAGCCTTTCTTTGGACCAGCTTACTATTCACATGGAAAACCATATGATTATTACATATTTATTGCTACAAGAATGTTTGTAATTTGGGCCAAATAGTAATCTTCCTTTGGAGACAATGGAGCTAGGACCACTATTGCCTTTGTGCATGAAGGTGATCTTGTTAGAGAAACGATCATGAGTGGTCCTCTTATCAAATTGCCAAGGCCTACCCAACAATATGTGGATGGCCTCCTTGGTTGCTACATCACAAAGAACCGCATCTTCATAGCTTCCTATGGAAAAAGGAACCTCGGCCAGTTGATCCACCATCATTTCCCTAGCCTTACTTTGTCATTATAGCTGGTAAGGAGTAGGGTATGCCTTAGTCACAAGGTTTAGTTTGGATACCAAGATTGTGCTAACTAAATTCATACAACTTCCACTATCTATGATCAAAGAAAACACATGTCCCTATACCAAGCACCTAGAGTGAACACTACTCATGTTCCTTCACTTGGCTCTCCAATAGCCTTCTTACCATTTGTAGGTCGCCATCAGGCATGAGTGCATCTCCATCAGTATTCTTCCCACTTGAGGCCTCGGGTTGAGACACCACCACCGCATCCATAAGCACCATAGTCCTTTTTGTGGGATTTCGTGATGCAATGTGTCCATGGCCTAAGCATTTGAAATACTTTACATCACTTCTTTTGGTTGGTTCCAAAGGTTGTTGGCCTTGATTCTTTGAAACACTCATGGCCTCCTTGTCATTAGGTGTTTCCTCCTTTTTGGCTCATCCCTCTAACTTGTAGATGGAAAATTTGAGGAATAGTTAGAGTTCTTCCTCTTCAATTATTGTTCCACCTTTATGGTCTACTGCACCAAATCCTCATGCTCCACAAGGTTATAGCTCCACCACATCCTGGATGTCCTAATTTAGCCCATGAAGTAATTGTGCCACTGTGGCTTCACATTCCTCATGAAAATTTGACCTCAGCAAGGTCAATTCCATCTCCTTGTGGTATTCATCCATGGATTTGTTGCCTTGGGTTAGCCTCTGAAGTTTGTTGTATATGTCCTTTTGGTAGGAACTAGGCACACTATCTTCATTTCCTCATCACTATCTTCATTTCCTCCCAAGTGTCAATTGGCTCAGCTCCACACCTTCACCTATCCTTCTAGTATTGGTCTCACCACACCATGACATACTCCTTGAATTCCAAGACTACCACCTTGACCTTCTTCCCTTCACTATATGTGTGGTAGTCAAATACCTGCTCCATTTTGAGTTCCTACTCCAAGTAGGCTTATGGATTATTCAACCTTAAAAAGGTTGGAACTTTTTCCTTTACTTCATCATTTCTATCTCCATGCCTCATCTCTCCATATGTTTCTTCTTCATGCCTCATTCCTCGGGGCCTCCTCCTTCATTCACTATTATTGGCACTTGATTCATCATCATAACTATCATTATGCCTCTTCTATCCTCGACCTCTTTCCTCATGTCTCCCTTCCCCATGTCTCCTCCTTCTTTCTGACTCATAATCACTTGAGTCACTATGACGTCGCCTCCCATTTTGAACCCTCAATTGCTCCACTTACCTTTGGAGGGCTTGGAGTTGAGTGTTCATTGCATGTAAGGTTACAGTCATATTGTTCGTCCTTAGGGATATTGTTGAAGTTCTATCTGGGCTGAGCATTGTATTTAGACTTTCAAGCAAGACTAGGTCTGATTATCACCTGATATAAACCTCCTTGAAAGGGGTCATGTTTGTTTGTCGGTTGTTATTTATTGATGGTCTATTTGTATTTGTAAATTGTTGATGATTGAAATTTGTATGAACTTGGCTTGGTGATGAATGTATTTTGGTTTGAGATGGAATGTGTATGAATGAGTTGTGTTTGAGTAAATGGATCTGTATTTTGATTAGGATAAGAAAAGATGGTAAAGATTGAAAAGATGAAGTGCTACAAACACAAGTGTTTGATAAGCCAAGGTTGTTCGCCACAAACAAGGATGCTTGATGAGAGCTGAGGTAAGGAGACAAAGCTCAACTAAAAGAAGGATTTCAATCCAAAATATTATTCAAGTTATCTCAGTCCTGTGTTGATTTGGTTACATATAAAGTGAAAATAAAACATAACAATAAATATATAATGAAAGTATTGTTTCCCATGTGGTGATGACTCTCCCTTTGATTTGGCTCAGCCACTTAGAACATAGATACATGACTTGTCTTGGTTCATTGAATTTCAAGAAAGGAAATAATCTCAAACATAACTTCTTGTTTTTTGAATTCCCACACCACTTCCTATTATGGAAATAAATCATATGGTGCATTTGAATCCCATACAGATTGCTTGAGATTTAGGATGGTAATATCTCCTTGATTTGAATCACCGCATGACTTGTACTTATTAAGGAAATAATTTCATATTTGAAATTTGAACCCTTGTCATTTGCATGTCTAATCCATATATGGGAGGTCATTATCTAATGCATTTGAATTTGATTTCATGCTCCACGACTTGCATCACATATGGAAAGAATAAATATTACTACACGACCTCTTAACAATGAGATTGCCTCCACAGTTTCAAAAGACTAAGTGCATTGAACCTTCCACCTACGGTAGCAAATTGATTCACACCCTCTCCTAAGATGCAAATATTACATGGTCATTCAATGCCTTATTCTAAGAAAGGAAATAATATAACCTATTCACCAACATAATAAATCTTTATTACATGCCTACTCCAAAAGTGGTAATACATAATAATTTATTGTCCAAAATAAAGAAATGAAATATAGACTAAGTTATAGGTGGGACAAAAGACCCACACTTATTAAATATAATTTAAAAGTCTTATGACTTCCTAAGAAAAATGTGGCATTCTTAAGGTAGTTCTTCAAGTTGGATGATGCACATGTGCTTGATGGACTTGTGCTCTTCATCAATGTTTGGCTTTTTCGAGGTCTCATCATATTATGTTTGGAGGTATTCGTAGTTAAAATATTTTCTAATCACCTTTAATTATTAATATATTTGGTATACTTCTAATTGTAAGTTATATTAACTATTAATATACTTGGTTACTGTTCTTTCTTAGAACACAAAGGTACGGATAATGATTGGTCAACTGCTGAGGAAGGAGAATAGGATAGCCGTCAAAGTAGCAAGATGAGGTAAGAGAGCTGGACCCGCCGGTGGAGGTACCTGAAAAGGTTCTCCGACGATCAAGTCAGTGTATGAACTAAGTGAACGGGAAATGTGAGAATAATGAAGGCAGGGAGTAGTAGAGTGAGTAATGCTAAAGAGTAAAGAGGTTAAGATACTTCCTGTTGGTAGAGATCCCTATTTATAGAAGGGAGAGCTGACTTTGGGCTCTTGGCAGGTGGTGCGACGCGTGGCCGACCAAAGGTATTGTCGGGGGTTGCTATTCCCGTGTCTGGCGGTCTGCTAGGACCGTACACTGTGCCACTCTTGTCTTTTAGCCTATGGTTGGTTTGGTAGCCGTTCTGCAGTCTGTCTGCCGTGTTGGCAGGTAGGTTGGTGAGGTACTGAAGGCATGCTGTCTCTAAGGTCAACTCTGGTGGTCCCAACAGGCGAGACCCACCTCGGTGACCAAGTATGTGTCTCTTCGGTTCGCCGGGTAGGAACAGTTGCCCCTAGTCTGCCAGGATGATGGCCGAGCATGTTGGGAGACTCTACACGAGCTTCGCTCGACTTGGATTCGGGACCTACCTCGGCGACCAAGCACGTGTCTCTTCGGTTCGCCGGGTAGGAACAGTTGCCCCCAGTCTGCCAGGATGCTGGGCGAGCATGTTGGGAGACTCTAACAATCGCCGAACGACCTCTTTCAGGGCGGTCTGGCTGTATGAGATTTGGCGACCTGAGATTGAAGGGGCATTGATTGAGCTGGCCAGGGCGCCAGGCGAGGACTGTTAGAGATGCCCCTCGACCCGGTGATTGTCTAACTGGGCGTATTGATCTATCTTGAGTAGTTAGGTGCTTCTTGAGATTTTATGACGTGTCTCTTTGATTCCTTACGCCACGTGGTAGGTATTAATGACCTTGGGTAACGTATCAGTTGGAGTGGGACGTTGCATCATTATCTACTGTGAACCTTGATGTCCGCCGAACTTTGTCGTGTCATGGGAGTGACCGCTAGTCATTCAAAGGCCAGTCGTGGCATGACCTTTGGTTTCCGCCGAATTTTCCTTGTTTTTCGGGTTTCCGTTGGATTGTACTTGAGTGTTTTTCTACGGCCCTGATGAGGATGTGGATGGGCCTGGCCATTGGGCCCATGGTCCAGGTTCTTCTATAAGTAGAGGGTCTTGTGGCTTTCTCTCTTTTACACATTTTCAAAACTCTTGAATTCTCTCCGCACTTTCTTTGCCTCCAGCGTGATCTTCTTCGGGACTCTTACTATTTTCAACTTCTTCAAAAACCCAGGTAACACTCGTTTCTCATGGTTTTCATTTGTGATTACGAGTCTGATTCCGACGTGGAGATCCTTCCTCGACGTCCACCGTGTTTCCAAAAATCGTTGCCCTCGTCTTATGCATTGGTGGAGGTTCTTGAACCGTTGAGCGTCGTCCCTCCTACTCCCAGAGGTGGAGGTGTAGGGTTTCACTGGAGAGACACCGACGATTACTTGGCCTCACTGCGTGCCAAGTATGGGTTCAATTTGAGTAACAGTTCTGAGTCTGAGTCTGATGACTCTTGTGATGGCAGGTTCATGACGATGAGGCTCATCAACTGTCCACACCAATTCTGATGAAGATAAGGAGGGGCGCCACAGATGGACGAGTCTGCAATCTCGGCCCAAGCGTGGGATATTTACGCCGTTCTCTTCAAACGAGAAAAAATGGAAGGGTGGGTACTTCAAGGTGAACGTCAGGCGGGCATGGAACGACTGGTGTCTCAGCAAATCCGGCAAGCCGCGATTTCCTTTTGCCTAGAAAGGGGACATCCATCAACGCCCTTCCAAGAGCTTTTTAATGGAGACCGAAGACTTATCTTCGGAAGAGGCGAGTGCTGCCCAAATCATAACTTACTGGATTGACGAGGGGGGAATTCTTCCTTGCTCGGCTATCCGTGACGGGGGCGGGGCTTTAGTGGACCTTGTTGGTGGGTGGACCGGATTTTGCCTTCTTTTATTGCTTTGTCTTATGTATCTGTTTATCCTGTTACTAATGCTTCTCTTCCTCTTTGTGCAGTCGAACTAAAAGCCAAAATGAGTGAGAAGCTGAGGAAGAGCATGCTTCTGAAGAGGGCCGCCGCCCTGGTTAAGAAAGATGGCGCTGCTTCCAAGCGTCAGAGAACGTCGTCCCCCGTTCCAATTTCTATGGAGGGGTCTCCCAGCCAAGCAATTGTGCCGCCATCTTCAGTGAGTGGGGGGCAGCCTGAGAACTTAGTGGGCCAGGAGCTGGTCCAAAGGGCTACTGATACGCCCCTTGCTGCGCCTACTGAAATGGTCCCTCCCGCCGATCCTACTGGAGAGCCCCCGTCTGCATCGACAAGGGAAGAAGATGGTACATCGGCGCTCCCTTCCTCTGGGCAGACAGTTGGAGAGGACATCGGTCGCTCCTCTGAGACAAGCAGGAAGAAAGGTTATAGGGAGAGTCAAGACCGTATTCCTCCTATCAGTGTCCCCAGGGCGATTGATCAGGCGCTCCTCAATGCTCATGCCAAAGAGACTTTCGACAAGTTATCCCTGTTCGTCCTGCTGCAAAACGTGAAGGGAAGTGCTGTCCTCATCGCCTCCATCCAGAAGTACTTGGTGACGGATGGGGTTCAGGAGTCGCGCATAGCGGATGACGCGATGGCGAAACTTCAGGCTGCGCATGAGGCGGAAAAGCAGAAGATGGTTGATCTTCATTCCGCCGAGAAGTCGAAGTTGGTCAGGTTGGGCGAGGTCGCCAAGGCCCAGGTAGCGGATTTGTCTACCTGTGTAGGGTTTCTGGAGAGTGACAAGTTAAAGCTCACCGCCCAGGTGGTGGAATCTGAGGGGGCGGTTCGTGCCAAAGACGAAGCGCTTCATCAGCGGAAAGAGGAGGTCGTAGCTTGGAAAGCCCATGCTGAGGCTGCTGAGCGAGAAAAGGCCACACTTCTGGGGCAGGTGCAGGCATTAAGGGGGGAGAAGGCGTGTCTGGAAACTCGGGTACGGGAATTGGAGGAGGGACGGGCGGTTGTTTAAGCTGAAAAGGAGCAGTTGGAGGAGCTTGTGGGCGAAGCCGCCGTGGACGCCTGGGAGAGTTCCCAGTCCCAGCTAGCTCTGGCTTTTCCAAACAAAGACTGGTCTTGGATGCAGCTAGGTGCTTATGTGGAAGATGGGCGCATGTTGGTGAGTGATGACAACGGCGAGCCAGTCTTGATGCCTTTGCCCGGTCAGGATGGAGGAACTTTGTAATTTTGTTTTTGAGTACCTTGTAATATGTTTCCCTTTAATGAATGAACAATCTTTGCAATAATCTCTTTATTTAAATTATGTACACAACTTATACAACTGCTGGACTATGTTTATGAACAACTTTGAGTGTGATGGATTTAATTCTAAACTTGAACGCCTTTAGCCAGGCGAATGTAAGTGCAAGCCAGCCCCTTGGGTGACTGTAGAAAATTATTAAGTGAAATGGCATCGGGCAAGGGGAGCGAAGACCGACCCCTTGGGTGACTGTAGAAAATTATTAAGTGATATGGCACCGGGCAAGGGGGGCGAAGACCGGCCCCTTGGGTGAATGTAAAAAACCATTATGAGATGGCACCAGACAAGGGGGTGAAGACTGCCCCCTTGGGTGAATGTAAAGAAACATTATGAGATGGCACCAGGCAAGGGGGGTGAAGACCGGCCCCTTGGGTGAACGCAAAAAACCATTATGAAATGGCACCAGGCAAGGGGGCGAAGACCGGCCCCTTGGGTGAATGTAAAGAACCATTATGAGATGGCACCAAGCAAGGGGGGCGAAGACCGGCCCCTTGGGTGAACGCAAAAAACCATTATGAGATGGCATCAGGCAAGGAGGTGAAGACCGGCCCCTTGGGTGAATGTAAGGAAACATTATGAGATGGCACCAGGCAAGGGGGGTGAAGACCGGCCCCTTGGGTGAATGTAAAAAACCAAGGTTGGGAAATGACCCTTCAAAACAATCGCAGAGTATAATGTCTCAATCATATATAAGTGGAAAAAGATTACAAAAGAATGACCAACCGCGCATTGGGTTGTCGGTTAGGCATAATATATCTGAAGGTTGGCGGCGTTCTAAGTCCTGGGGATGTTCTTTCCTGCCAAATCTTGAAGCTTGTATGCGCCTTTGCCGATCTTGCTGATTACGCGGTAAGGTCCTTCCCAATTAGGTCCTAGCTTGCCTTTCACCCGTCCTATGTTTGCTCTTCTTAATACCAGAGTTCCTTCGGGAAATTAGCAGGGAATGATTGAAGAGTTGAATTTCGCCGCGGTTTTCATTTTGATGTTTTCTTCTCTGAGACGGGCCCTTTCTCGGATTTCTTCCACTTCATCAAGGTTGTTTCTGAGGAGAGATTGGTTATCACCCTTGTGGGGAGTGGTTTGATACGCCCATAGTACGTGATGGAGTTGATCCGGCCAATTTGCCTTTGACTCGTCCAGCCTTTTCTTTATCTCTTTCAGGATGACCTTGTTTGCTGCTTCGGCCTACCCATTAGTCTATGGATGCTCTACTGAAGTGAAGTGTTGTTTGATGCGGAGGCCTCATAACAATTCTTGGAATCTTCGATCAGCAAATTGGGTGCCGTTATCCGTTACTATGGCGGACGGGATACCGAAACGAGTGATTATGCTTCGCCAAGTGAACTTCTGGATATTTGCTGAGGTGATGGTAGCCAATGCTTCTGCTTCTATCCATTTGGTAAAGTAATCTATGGCGACTATCAAAACTTTCAGATGTCCCGTTGCTTGAGGGAAAGGCCCCAGAATGTCCATACCCCACCTACAGAAAGGCCAAGGCGCTTGTGTTGTGGTTAATTCTTCTCGTGGGGCTTTGTGGAAATCGGCGAAAAGTTGGCAACGAGTGCATTTTCGAGTGAGGTCTGTTGCGTCCTTTTCCATTGTGGGCCAGTAGTACCTAGCACGTAACACTTTCTTAGCAAGTGAGGCGGCGCCCAAATGATGCCCACAACTTCCCTTGTGAACTTCTCTAAGGACGTAATCCGCCCGATCCGGACCAAGGCATTTGAGCAAGGGGGATACAGTATTCCCCGGATCAAGGTGTACCAAGAGGAACATTTGAGGAACCATTGCTTTTCCTTCAGGTCGGGAGGTATGGTGCCATGCAGGATGTATCGGATGAAAGGGCCCATCCAGTTGTCTGGGATCTCCACTCGTTCCACCGTCATGACACTTGGGTGGTAGACTGTTCCGTGGACGAGGGACCGATTATTTCCGAGGCATTTGGTACTGGTGAGTTTGGACAAGATATCTGCTCGGGCGTTGCTTTCACGGGGCACGTGTTGAATGGTCGCTTCATCAAAGTCGGCCATGAGCTCTTTTACTTTGAGCAGATATTTCCCGAG
>NC_032011.1:6864812-6866703 GCF_001865875.1 Lupinus angustifolius | reverse complement strand
TGGTTCTGACAATTGTTGTATGAGATTGGAAGTACTGGTGCAACCTTCGTGTGGCGACCAACAATGCATAAGCCACTTTCTCCAGCTTCTAATACCTCAGTTCCGGGCCTTATAGGGCCTTGCTTGTGAAATAAATCGGGTTTTGACCTTCTGTCGTTTCTCGTATCAGCACGGCCGCTACTGCTCCATCGAATATGGCCAGATACACATACAGAAGTTCGTCAAGTAATGGTTTGGAGAGAATAGGTGGGGCGGCCAAATATTGTTTGAAAGTGTTGAATGCCACTTCGCAACTCTCAGACCATTCAAACTTGTTGCTCTTCTTCAATAACTGAAATAAAGGGAGTGAATGCTTGACGGTAGACGGGAGAAACTTGAACAGCTAGTCGCCCATTTAATTGTTGGACCTCCTTGACCGTGCGGGGACTCCTCATGTCGATGATTGGCTGGCATTTGGACGGATTTGCCTCAATCCCTCAGCTAGTCAGAAGAAAACCGAGGAATTTGCCCGCCTCCACTCCGAAAGTGCATTTTTCTGGATTTAGCCGCATGTTGTACTTGCGGAGTTGCTGAAAAATGCTTTCCAAAATGGATACATGATCTTTGCTGGGGAGGTTTTTGGCAATCATATCATCCATGTAGACTTCTATGTGCTCTCTAGTTTGGCCGACAAACACCTTGCTCATCATCCTTTGATAAGTCGCCCCAACATTTTTCAAACCAAAGGGCATGACCGTGTAGCAGTAGGCAGCCTGATCAATGATGAACGCTGTTTTTTCTTGGTCGGGAGGGTACATCGGAATCTGATTGTAACCGGAGTATGCGTCCATGAAGGACAGGTACTGATAGCCTGAAGAATTATCCACCAAATGGTCAATGTTTGGAAGAGGATAAGGGTCTTTAGGGCATACCTTATTGAGATCCGTGTAGTCCATGCACATCTGCCACTTCCCTGATGGTTTCTTCACCAACACAACATTTGCCAACCACGTGGTGTAGGTGATTTCGCGGATGAAACCTGCCTCTAGCAACTCGGCTACTTTCAAAGCGACTTCCTTGGTCCTGTCAGCCCCCATTTTTCGCCTTCTTTGCGCCACTGGTTTAGCACCTTGTTTTGTTGTCAGTCGATGGCAGGCAAATGAAGGGTCTATACCAGGCATATCTGCCGCTGACCAGGCGAAGAGGTCCTGGTTTGCCTTTAAAGATGTCTCCAGCCGCAACCTTTGGCTTGGCGAAAGGGAACTGCCAAGGTACACTACCTGTCCTGGGGATTAGCCCAACTGTAGAGTTATTTTTTCCCCTTCTGGTTGTGGTCGAAAGTCTCCTTCGTCCGCCCGGACGTCCAATTCTACCATGTGCACGCCTCGAGATCTTTTGGAGGGGGGGACGTGCTGTTTGCTGAAGTGGGGGCGGAGGCTCATCTGGTAGCAACTGCGAGCCGAGTGCTGGTCCCCTTTTACTGTGCAGACTTGGAGGCTGATTGAGAGGAACTTCATGCATAGATGGGGCGTAGAGACGATCGCTCCAAGCCTGTTCAAAGTTGGTCGGGCGATTATGGCGTTGTATGCTGAATCGCACTGGACGACCAAGAACTTTGTTTGGACAGTCCTACTCATGGGGTGGTCGCCGATTGTTAGCCAGATCTCTACATATCCTCTGGGGGTGATTCCCTGACCGGAAAATCAGACCAGCTGTCCATCATATGGTAGGAGGTCGCGGTCCCGGAGCTCCATTTTTTCAAACATATCCTGAAAAATAACGTCAGCCGAGCTACCCTGATCAATGAACAGGCGACTAACCTTTTTGTTATTGAGTTTGGCGGTGATGACGAGGGGGTCATCGTGCCCTCGGACGACACCTTCATAATCACGGTCGTCGAAAGTAATGGGGG
>NC_032011.1:6835824-6864712 GCF_001865875.1 Lupinus angustifolius | reverse complement strand
TGGGAGTTGGACAAGGTGAGTGGAGAGGACCTCTTGTAGAATCCGTGAACAGTTGACGTTTAGGGGGGTGTAGGTGGAGTATTTGGCCTTTTTGGTTAGTAAGGGTAGTTCGCGGGGTAGGTCGTGGGGTCTTGGCCGTTTGGTTTCCCGTGAGGGGTGATGTGTTTGGGGCTCGGTATGGGCGTGGATATGGTGAGTTTCTTCTAGATTGATGAATTGTTGGGCTTTGGAGCGGAGGTCCTCCATGGTAAGGTCAGTGTATTTGGCCAATTCTGTGCGGAAAAGACCTTCTTAAAGTCCCATAACGAGGACATGCACTGCTACTTCGGGGCTTAGGGTACGCACCTTCATGGCCTCGGTATTAAACCGATCTAGATATGCCCGAATGGATTCATTGAATCCTTGGCGAATGCCAGACAGTGTGTATGATGACCTTCGTTGCTCCTTACTTGCCGTGAACCTTGTGTTGAAGGCCGAAGCTAGAGTTCCCCAAGTGTTGATGTTGTTTGGAGCCAGGCGGGTGAACCATTGGAGGGCCGCCTTTTTAAGAGTCAGGGGGAAGGCCCTGCACATGATGGGGTCGGTCGCCCCATGGAATAACATAGAAGCCTCGAAGGCGTCAAGGTGATCTTGTGGGTCCGCCGTTCCATCATACTGGTCCATGTTTGTGGGGCGGTTGAAATGGGAGGGTAATGGGTAAGCCATGATGGCAGGTGTAAAAGGATGGTGATCTTGTGGGTCCGTCGTTCCATCATACTGGTCCATGTTTGTGGGGCGGTTAAAATGGGAGGGTAGTGGGTAAGCCATGATGGCAGGTGTAAAAGGATGTCTAGCACCACAAGAGTGGTGCGGGGTTGGTTGGGATGGTGGGCGAGACTCGCTCGCTGACTCTTCACGGTTACTTTCGTGAATAGGGCGTTCCGAGCGATCTTCAGGGTTTATTTTGGATTGGCGGAGTTCTTGTATGACATCGACCTGTTGTTGGATGAGCCGCTCCTGGCGTTCCAGCATCTGGAGGAGGTGTTGGGTGGTTGGTTGTTGTTCTGGAGTGGTATGGTGGCTTCGGCTGGCTTGATGGGATGGTTGTCTTGGTGGGGGAAGGGTACTTGGGGCAGGGTCGACTTGGCTGGTAGATAGAGCTCGGTTTCTAGTGGTTACCATGGTGTGAGTTGGAAGCACGGACGGCGCCAATGTTCTTTCTTAGAGCACAAAGGTACAGATAATGATTGGTCAACTGCTGAGGAAGGAGAAGAGGATAGTCGTCAAAGTAGCAAGATGAGGTAGGAGAGCTGGACCCGCCGGTGGAGGTACCTGAAAAGGTTCTCCGACGATCAAGTCAGTGTATGAACTTGGGTGATAAGTGTATGGTGAGAATAATGAAGGCAGAGAGTGGTAGAGTGAGTAATGCTAAAGAGTAAAGAGGTTAAGATACTTCCTGTTAGTAGAGATCCCTATTTATAGAATGGAGAGTTGACTTTGGGCTCTTGGTAGGTGGTGCGACGCGTGGCCGACCAAAGGTATTGTCGGGGGTTGCTTTTCCCGTGTCAGGCGGTCTGCCAGGACCGTACACTGTGTCACTCTTGTCTTTTAGCCTGTGGTTGGTTTGGTAGCCGTTCTGCAATCTGTCTGCCGTGTTGGCAGGTGGGTTGGTGAGGTACTGAAGGCATGCTGTCTCTAAGGTCAACTCTGGTGGTCCCAACACGCGGGACCCACCTCGGCGACCAAGCATGTGTCTCTTCGGTTCGCCGTGTAGGAACAGTTGCCCCCAGTCTGTCAGGATGCTGGGCGAGCATGTTGGGAGACTCTACACGAGCTTCGCTCGACTTGGATACGGGACCTACCTCGGCGACCAAGCACGTGTCTCTTGGGTTCGCCGGGTAGGAACAGTTACTAATCTTCATAATATGGGTGTATACCAATTCTTAGTATACTAAACATTTTATGCAAGTTTTCAAATACCAAAATTTCAAGTGAAATAAACAATTATCCGTGAAGAGTGAAGAAGACTAATTTTTTCCCATTAATATGTAACATATTAAATTAACCATGTCTACTTCTCTAGGAAGTAAACAAAGTCATGAACATATTTGTTCTAAAAAATGAAAATCTTCAACTTCTCACAACAATAAAATCACATAACTAAGGAATCATATGTAATTAAAATTGTGAAAATAATTTCAATTTTATAACTGCAGATAATAATAAAACTAATTAGAAATAAATAACACTTTAATATAGTGTACCGATAATAATATTAACATATTTAAAATAGTCCTACTTTAAATTTAAAATATACTTTAGTCAATATGATATATGTTTTTATTTTTTTATGAAATAATGAAAATGTTTTTTAAATATAGGATTAGAAGCTCTTGAATCTCTATAACCTCAAATCGAATCAATCTTAATTAGATCCTTCAAAACAAATCGAGTCATATTTTTTGGTTCCGTTTAATTTTAAATCAGAATTGCTAGAAGTGTTTTTTTTTTATTGTTTTGAAATGAAGAGAGGTACAACAGCAGTAAAATATTCCTTTCTTCCATAATAAAATTGCCTAATCTATCTATCTATTCCATCCTTTATCATTTCCACGTTTGCTTATAAACAAAGAAATGCAATGTTCTCTGCCCACCAAGCAAGTTTCATTTGCAGCTTTTTCTACACATAAAAAGGTCCTCTAATTTTGCTTCATTATAATATCTGCCATCTTCCAAATTATCACAATTCACGAGGTGGAAGAAGAATATGGGTCAATCTCTTAAGAAATTAGCACCTGGTTCCTTATCTAACTCTCTCATCATGTTCTACTTAATTATTCTCACATGCTATTTAGTTCATGTTTCTAATGCATGTAACTCTAGGTTAATTATGAAAATACATGAATATGGCTCAAGCAGCCTTGTTTTATCGTAGCAGTTTTATATACAGTGCATTATTTATTTTTTATATTTAATTATTATGAGTTTTCAAAAACTAATACAAATGAATGGTAAATAATATATTGATTGTATATAGATATTAACACTAACAATATATAGATAAGTTTCTAATTTCAACCTCACATTTTGTTATGATGTTTTTTTGTCTCATCTATTATATAATATCTGGTTGTGTATAAATATTTACATTAATAGTATATAAATATTATACTATTTAATATTTCTAATTTCAAGTTCATATTTTGTTATGATATTTTTTATTTCATCTATTCTACTATTTTTTTGTGATGTATGCAGAGATTTATGCTTCTTATAATCAGTTTTAATTTTAATAGATGATATAATTGTTCCTTTTTTTATTAAAAATTGAGACAGGCACCGAGGAAAAGAAGGTGAAAGTAATTGGTCCAGTTATAGATAAATGCTATGATGAATATTTCAAAGATGGGTCAAAGAGCTTTGCAGATTTCTACAGAGGAGTGTGCTCTATAGTCGAGTAATTACCATTTTCATATTAAGATTCTTTACTAATAGATTAATCACTTAGCATATAAAAAGTCATATGATTTTTATTTTTCTTTGTTCTACACATTTTCTATGTCACAATATTTTTCAATCTGCTTTGTCAGGGAAATCAATCAAAAGCTTGGAAACACTCAATTTAAAGTCCCAAAGACAGAGGCCCTCAAGGACGCATATGATGTAAGGTTATTTCTATCAACAATCTTAGTTGATACACTGTAAGAAATAAAAGTTGGATTTTTTCTAATAAAGAATTGATATCTTTGACATATTAAAAAATAGATTGAGAAAAAGTGCACTTACACTATAAAAATTATTTATATTGTCACTATATCATACTCATTTAAATATAAGTAATACAAATAAATGATAGAATGATATATTAAATATGTACAAATTTTTATAGTAATGAATAGTTATACATGTAATGAGTTTTTTAAAGATGATAAATTATTAGGGTTTAGGAAGATGGATAAATTTGTATTGAGAATAGGTGCACACACATTCATTGATGTACTTCAAGTTAAAAACACTATTTTTATAAATCGACCGCAATATATATTCACCATTTTTATTGTATCATTTTTTTAATAGTAACATATAACTTATTTTTATGTTTGTAAAAGTTCTGTTTCTTTTTAACATAAGTTTGAATATTGTATTTAATATGTCTCTCACACACATAAAGATGTTTCAAATATTATTATTATTGAATGAATTTTTATATTGTCTAGTATTAAAAAGAACCAATGTAATATGTTAGATGCTAAAATTTCTTTCTATAAGTTGTACCAATTAGTAATATCTTATTGAGCCATTGATGTAATAGAACTTATATTTATTATTCTCTATTAATATTTGGAAGTCCGTCAACACTCTTGTGAAAAAATTTCTTACCTTCTTCTCTTCTATTTATCTATTATTCATTCATTTAATTGCTTATAACCAATACTATACAACAATCTCTTATATATTTTGATGTTTTTTTCCTATTCCAAACCAAACAAGGGTAAAAGTATTGTACCCATATAACATAATCTTGTGTACTGGTTTAGTTAACTTTTATTAACATAGTATTATCTAATTAGCACTACAAGTTCATAACTTATTTGGTAAACTATAATTTATTACTTCAATCAAAAAGTTTGTAGAGCTGCTTAGTGAATAAAATATAAAGGTTGATTATAGTTTCTAAAAGCTAACTTATGATTTTTAACAAAATGATAATTTATAGCACAACTAAATATAACATGTAAATAATATTACATGTTATTTAATAAATTTATTAAAATTGACTTATAATATCATCAACTAGCTACAAGTCTATAAGCTTCCAACTATAATGTTAACACTATAAATTAGTTTACCAAATTGAGTTTAAGTTTGTTATTGGCAGAAGTGACATAATTTGAGTGTAATTAACCAATGGTTGACAACTTTTCTGAATTATAATGCAGAAACATCATAAAGGACCAGACAAGGTGACAAAAGCAGAATTCCAAGAAATCCTAAAAGAAGTTGTGACTCGTGATTCTGGATTTACTGGAATAGGAGCTAAGGAAACACTGTTATACATATTTGGTGTTCCATTGACTACTCTGTTTCTCAAACAGAGAGTGATGCCTAATGCTATTGGGGATGAAATTTTCATTCCAGGCATCACTTCCATTACTGTTCTTGTTCTAGCTGCTCTTAACAAAATATGATGATATGATATAACCAACATTGAATAAATAAGTTGGATGTGTGGCCTTGAGTCACATAATATGCAATGCATTAATTTGCAAATTAATATTTAGTAGATAATATTAATATTGTTGGGCTCTGGGATGAATTCATGTGTAAATTAATGATTCTGTCTTGCGCAATGAGCACCAAATTAAATTCTAACAAAGAGTTAGTCTAGTGGTACAAGATATTGCTAAATTTTTAGGATGATCAAAATATCATGTTTTCGATATTTGTGAGTGACATTTATTGGGAGGAACAACCATGCACCCAAAAAAGATTAATTTATTACTCATAAAGTGATGACATATTCTTGGTGGTATCAAAAAAAATTAAATATGATGGAACTAGATCGACAAACACTTGTTGCACAACAAAAATAAATGCAAAGAAAAAGAAAAATCAAATTTTAACATAGAAAACTCTCAAATGTCGAGGAAAAATCATGTGATAAACTCTAAGTTATTATTCTATTATAAAAAATGTGACCTAGTACATGAGACTTTCAGTTAATAGGATCTGGAGAGAGTAAATATACACAACTTTATCATTTAAACAGATAGACTTTTTGAAGATTTGAACTCATAATCGTGTGGTTCAGTAAGTATAACCTTATTATTGCGAAAAATATTCAATTGTATTCAAGATAATTAAAGTATCCTTTCCATACTCTTCTAGAGTTACAAATTCAGTGTTTTGATACTCAAGTTTTACTTGTTATATATATTGTGAGAGTCTACACTTATACTATACTTTGCTTCTTGCTTCTGCATATTCGAATGAAGAAATTTTCCTAATGACTCTAAAACTTATATTATTTTAGCTACTAAAAAGATTAATTGATGATCTTTCTATTGTATTGGATCAATACCTTTTGTGCTGATTTTAATATATTTTCCTTATAAAAAGTGAGAAAGAGCATGCAAGAGGACAATATTGGATCCATATGTATGGTCTCTTATTCTTTGTGACATTGGATGTCAATATTGGAACATACTCAATATGCTTACCACAATGACTTGCCAACCAAGCTACATGGAGATGTGCCACATGCTCACACCAACAACACCAAAGGCTCATCCCATGCTCCAGCACGAGCCACTGGCTCAACCAGCTCGGTCAGAATCCTATGTGTCATAGTGCATCAGGTTGAGGCCCTTGACCTAAACAACATAGCTCAGTCCACGCCAAGCATCAGACATAGTTCCCTCGGTCAGGATGCCCGAGTCAGGCGCACCTCCCTCGGTCAGACTGACGCACCAGACTTGCTTAGGCTGATGCACACGGTCTGGGCGCATCAACAATACACGGTCAGGCACATGGCCCTGACCAGCCTTGGCGCGCAATAATATACGGTCAGGCTCATGGCCCTGACTAACCTTGGTGCACCAGATTCCTACCAAGGCCTGACTAGCCTTGGCGCACCAGATCCTTACCTAGGCCACAAGGCATGCTCAGTCAAAGTTTATGCACATGGGCAATTAATTGGCACGTGTGTTTCATATGGGCACATTTTGTATATTCTAGAAGATAGCTCACCATATGTTAGTTAAGCAAGTTTTTTAGTTAGTTAGTTGGGTTTATTCTCCTTTTGATCATGTTGCTTCTGTTACAAGCAACATTACTTTCCTATATAAGAAAGCATATGGCTATGTAATTATAAATTGAAAAATATACAAAGAAATCATGAGGTACATTGAGTCCAAGTTTCACAATATGGTATTAGAGCCTTCTCTATGAAGGCTCTGTTTACCCAAGTTGCAGAAATCTCTATTACTCACCTCATCCAAAGAAGACATAGCCAAGAATTCAGGCAAAACAGAAGGAAAAGTAGCCAAGAATTGATTAGCAATGGAGCAAGAAAGAAACATGCTAACCACTTTGAGCACTAGTGAAGTGCAGAGCCCATATTTCCTTCATCCAGGAGAGAACCTGGGGGTTGTGTTGGTCACACCACCACTAGAAGGAACAAATTATCACTCATGGATGAGATCCATGAGGAGAGCACTAAAGACTAAGAACAAGCTGAAGTTTATTGATGGCTCTATCACACCTCCACCACAATCATCTTTGGAGTATGACATGTGGGATAGATGCAACAATATGGTCATATCATGGATCACAAGATCCCTCTCACCAGAGATTGCACAAAGTACCATGTACATTGAAAGTGCACAAGAATTATGGGCTTCTCACCAGAGATTGCACAGAGTACCATGTACATTGAGAGTGCACAAGAGTTATGGGCAGACTTGAAGGAGAGATTCTCAAAGGGAGATTACTTCAGGATTTCGGATGTGTTGCAAGAACTGCACTCAATGAAGCAAGGGGACAGGAGCATGTCAACCTATCACCAAGAATTGAAGACACTCTGGGAAGAACTAGAGTCCTTGAGAACGATACCCGTGTGTATTTGTGAGGTCAAGTGCAATTGTGGATCAACTAAGGCTATAAGGGACCAAAGAGAAGTGGAACATGTTATTTGCTTATTCAAAGTATTGAATGATGAATTTAGTGCAACCAGAGCACAAATACTCCTTATGGAGCCACTACCTCAAATAAACAAAGCATTCTCACTAGTACAGCAACAAGAAAGACAATTTGATGAAGTCAATCCAACAAGCTCTAAGGCACTACTCAACTTCTCAAACGACAAACTTGGCACCAACAGAAATGAGACTACACAGCAATGGAAATCAAGATTCCCTGGACAAAGAGGAGGCAATATGCAAGGAAGAGGAAGAAGTTTTGGCAAGAGCTTTAACAGAGGTTTTGGTGGACAAAGAAATGGCGGACAAAAGGTATGCACCTATTGTGGGAGGAAGGGGCATACAATAGAAACATGCTATTTCAAGCATGGTTTTCCTCCCAACACACCTCAAGGAAGATCAAGACAAGACAGTGGGTCAGTCAATGTAACAACAACTCAAGACATGACTTAAGACAAAGTTGAAAAGAATCAGGCACCAACCTCTGATACAAGAAACATAGGCTTCAACTTTGGGCCAGAGCAATATGCTCAATTGGAGTCACTCTTCAAAAGCATTGGATCAAACAATGGACCAGGCAATGGACATAATGTAAATCAACTCAGTGTCATACCAAGCAATGACACTCAAAGCAGACCTGCCCAAGAACATCAAGAACCCTCAAGTATGAATGATCAATGGATACTTGACATAGGGGCCACTAATCACGTGTGCCCCTTCTTGTCAAAATTTGACACCTTCAAGCACATAAGGCCTATCACTATAAATTTGCCTAATGGAATCACTATTCTAACCAAGATATCAGACACAATAATCTTCTCTGAGTCACTGGCCTTACACAATGTATTATATGTGCCTACCTTTAAATATAACCTCATTTCAGTGCACAAACTAGTGTCCTCATTACATTGTAAACTGATGTTTGATGGCTTAAATTGCTCTATCCAGGATATGACTACCTTGAGGATGATTGGGCATGCTGATGTTGTTAATGGCTTTACATGCTTAGGAGAGACTTTAAGGATAACTTGGATATAGTGCATGATGTGAACACTTTGAATACTTTGCCTTTTTTTTGACTTGTGGCACTTTAGGCTAGGCCATCCCTCAATGAACATACTTAACTCTGTATGCAAAACCTTTAGCTATATAAACTGTAAACACAATCTTGTATGTGATTTCTGCCACTTGGGTAAACAAGCCAAGCTTTATTTTCCAAATAATATGCATAGAAGTTCATGTGCTTTTGATATTGTCCATATGGACATTTGGGGACCCATAGCAAATATTTCTATATGTGGCCATAAATACTTTCTCACTGTAGTTAATGATCATACTAGACACACTTGGTTGTTCCTTATGAAATCTAAGGTATAAGCTAGACATCTTATGCATGCTTTTGTCCAAATGGCTCACACTCAATTTGGCAAATTGATCAAAGTCATCAGGACAGATAATGGTGTTGAGTTCAACACCCCTGGTTTCTTTATGGAGAAAGGAATGATACATCAAAGATCCTGTGTGGAAACCCCTCAGTAGAACTCAGTTGTTAAGAGGAAGCATAGGCATATACTGAATGTTGCAAGAGCCTTACTATTCCAATCAAAGCTTCCTAAAACCTTTTGGTCCTATGTTGTCCATCATGCAGTCTACCTCATTAATAGGTTGCCAACCCAAACTTATAGCACAAATCACCATATGAACTTCTTAATGACAAACTGCCCAACCTATAAGATATGATAATTTTTGCCTCTCTGTGCTTTGCTAGCACTCTAGCTCAACACAAGACTAAACTTGACCCTAGGGCCCGAAAGTGCATATTCCTTGGATTTAAGGACACCACCAAGGGTTACATACTCTTTGATTTAAGAAACAGGGAAATCTTCATTTCTAGGCATGTCATATTCCATGAACACATCTTTCCCTATAACACCAAACTGACTAGAGATCTCACCATCACACCAATAGAGAATGATGACTTTGCTCTTCTACACCAGAGTCCAATGCTTCATGACGCAACAGATCAACAAACCAATAACCTACCCTTAGAGTCCAGTGGTACTGATCATGCCCTTGACACCCCTACTAACTCTGAGGCCACCAACAACCCTGTTAGAAGATCCCAGAGAAATAGAAGTGTCCCTGCATACCTGCAGGACTTCCACTGCAATCTTCTCTCCCCTAGCCATACTCAACCAAAGCCCACTAAGGCTAGTCATCCCTTATCCATTGTCCTCTCCTATAACAAAATTTCCCCTAACCATTTGAAACACATATTGTCTGTCCAAACCAATATAGAAGCACTACTTCCAAGTAGTCAATCACCATCATTGGATAGTAGCCATGCAACATGAATTAAATTCCCTTGAGATAAATAGAACTTGGAGCATAGTTGAGTTACCACCTGACAAGACCCATATAGGGTCCAAATGGGTTTATAAAACTAAGTACAAATCTGATGGCACGATTGAGAGATACAGGGCAAGATTAGTTGCCAAGGGATATAACCAAATAGAGGGACTTGATTACTTTGACACTTTTGCACCAGTTATTAAACTAGCCACGGTAAGGCTCCTATTAGCCATTGTAGCCTCACAAAATTGGCTTGTGAATCAATTGGATGTCAACAATGCCTTCTTACATGGTGATTTACTTGAGGAAGTATATATGTCCATTCCTCAGGGTGTTACATGCACAAACCCAAACAAAGTTTTTAAACTCCATAAGTCTCTCTATGGTTTAAAACAGGCAGGAAGACAATGGTTCACTAGGTTAACCAAGTGCTTATTATCCCTTGGGTACACACAATCTCATCATGACTACTCTTTGTTTACTAAGGCTTTTAACTCTGTTTTTACTGCATTACTTATATATATTGATGATTTGGTGTTAGCTGGTAACAGCCAAAAAGAAATTGATTTGGTTAAACTCTGCTTGGACACTCACTTTAAAATTAAAGATCTAAGCCCAATCAAATACTTTCTAGGCCTAGAAATTGCTAGATCCACACAAGGCATCACCATGTGCCAAAGAAAATATGCCCTTGATATACTTGCAGATATTGGTTTCGTGGCTTCAAAACCAACACCAACACCCATTGTGAAGACCACAGAGCTACACCAAGACACCTGAACTCCTCACTCTGATCCAGCAGCATACAGAAGATTGGTAGGAAGACTCTTATACCTAACCAACACAAGACCCGATATTAACTATGATGTGCAACAACTAAGTCAATTCATGGCACAACCAACCATCACTCACCAACAAGCTCTAACTCGTGTTTTGAGATACATCAAAGGAAGCCCTAGCCAAGGATTATTCTACTCTTCCACATCATCTCTTCAACTCAAAGCATTTAGTGATTGAGATTGGGCAGCCTGCATTGACTCACGCAAATCCATCACTAGTTCATGTGTTTTTCTTGGTGATTCCTTAGTCTCTTGGAAATCCAAGAAGCAAACCACTGTGGCTCGTTCTTCCTCTGAATCAGAATACAGAGCATTAGCATCCACCTCATGTGAAATCCAATGGCTCACTTATTTGCTCACCAATTTCAAGGTACATTTCACTCAACCTGCCCTCTTGTATTGTGATAATAATTCAGCTAGATATATTGCTGCAAATTCTGTATTTCATGAAAGAACTAAGCACATTGATATTGACTGTTATGTGGTTCGAGAACAGCTCCAAAACAAGCTCTTCCATCTTCTTCCTATCCAAACAACTCAACAAATAGCATATATCCTGACTAAAGCTCTGGATTCTGCCCTTTTTCACTACTTGCTTTCCAAGTTGGGCACACTTAACATCTATGCTCCAGCTTGCGGGGGGCTATTGGGACATACTCAATATGCTTACCACAATGACTTGCCAACCAAGCTACATGGAGATGTGCCACATGCTCACACCAACAACACCAAAGGCTCATCCCATGCTCCAGCACGAGCCACTGGCTCAACCAGCTCGGTCAGAATCCTATGCGTCATAGTGCATCAGGTTGAGGTCCTTGACCTAAACAGCATAGCTCAGTCCACGCCAAGCATCAGACATAGTTCCCTCGGTCAGGATGCCCGAGTCAGGCGCACCTCCCTCGGTCAGACTGACGCACCAGACTTGCTTAGGCTGATGCGCACGGTCTGGGCGCATCAACAATACACGGTCAGGCACATGGCCCTGACCAGCCTTGGCGCGCAACAATATACGGTCAGGCTCATGGCCCTGACTAACCTTGGTGCACCAGATTCCTACCAAGGCCTGACTAGCCTTGGCGCACCAGATTCCTACCAAGGCCTGACTAGCCTTGGCGCACCAGATTCCTACCAAGGCCTGACTAGCCTTGGCGCACCAGATTCCTACCAAGGCCTGACTAGCCTTGGCGCACCAGATCCTTACCTAGGCCACAAGGCATGCTCGGTCAAAGTTTATGCACATGGGCAATTAATTGGCACGTGTGTTTCATATGGGCACATTTTGTATATTCTAGAAGATAACTCACCCTATGTTAGTTAAGCAAGTTTATTAGTTAGTTAGTTGGGTTTATTCTCCTTTTGATCACGTTGCTTCTGTTACAAGCAACATTGCTTTCCTATATAAGAAAGCATATGGCTATTTAATTATACATTGAAAAATATACAAAGAAATCATGAGGTACATTGAGTCCAAGTTTCGCAATAGTCAGAACTCATAATACACGGAAGACTTTCTATTAGTATTGCCACAAATGACATGAAGAACTTCAACAATGGACTAAGTGAGGATCAGATAAGAAAATCTCATTTAATTAGAGAGAAAAACATAAATTTTTATATTTTTATATTATTCTATAAAGTTTGATTGGTTTGGAATAAGAAGATAAAAATTTCTTAAGACAGAGGATCTTTGTCCACTAACTGAATGAACCACTACTTAAGTGTATCAGAGAAACTAAGATTTCTTGTAAATCATGTCTCAAATCATGTATCAGCCCCAATGAAAATGAAACAAAAACAACAATAATAATAAATGTTAAAAAATTTAATTGACATAGACTTGTTTTCATTTGCAGGAAACAAAGTTTGAAACATAATTTAGGATAATAGATTTATGTTCATACTGATGAGACAACCACATCTAACTCCAAAACCATAAATGTTTATGGATTTATTGAGAGGTATGTTCACTTATTTATCCTCCCTAATACAGAACTCAACACCTATTTCTTATACACATACGTTGATAACTTGTAGTGGTACATTTGTTTTTTGTTTTTTTTTTTGAAGTTGCAAGTGAAATTACATATATAAAGGAACTGATTCTATCCCCATTAGATAACTATTCTAGAAATAGTATAATATTTATGATAATGTAAAAATTTATATACAATTAATATATTATTCATTACTCATTTGTATTACTTTTTTTAAAAAAGTTGAAAAATCAATAATAATTAAAAGTTAATAGTAAATAATATACTAACAGTATATAAAACTCTTATTATCTTACACCGAAAATATTTTTTTTTCTCTTCTAGAAATTAACTCCTAGTTGTATGACAATGATTGCCCATATTAAACAAACATAAATATGGAAATTTTATTAAATAGCCTAAGAATAGTAAAACTACACCTTGATTTAGCACTTGGCTCCATTTGTCTTGGTTCTTCGAGGTTGTAGGACATGGGTAGCAAATTTTGCACCTTTGACCTCACGGGTCATGATTAAACAATACCTTAATTCATGAATTAATTAGGGTGTAACAACATGGTACACCCTTACTTTGCAAAAGTGACATTTGTCAATATTTTGACAAATTTTGACATAATCCATGTAACATCATTGACAAACATGTCCTTGTCCCGGACATTATGGAAAAAAATATGAGATAACAAAAAGTTCACAACAACATCATTCTTGGTTTTTGTTCTTCATGCATGTTTGTTTTTTATGAGATTCAACTAGTCTTTATTCTTTTCTATTTGTTTTATTAGGATACAAGGTCATTCTTTTGATTCATTTTCTTCATCTGGGGTGTCCATGATTTTTGTTAATTTTATAATTTAATGGAGAAGGGTTTCCAAATTTGAAAAGGAGGAAAAAAGAGAAAAGAAAACACAAAAATGATTGGTAAAGATAGCAATGTTATGAAGGCATGGGAATTCACTGTAAGGAAGACACATGCAGCTGCAAAGAAACGTGCTAACAGCATATTCGGGACAATATCTTTAGCCAATGTAGAGGTAGAAGAAGACGAAAACAATCGCGACAATGATAATGACGATGATGATGAAGAAGGCGGAAGCAAATCGTTTGAACTATACCAAGCAGATAAGGTTCTAGCCAATGGTGATTACTACACAGGAGAATGGGCAGATAATTTACCACATGGGGTTGGAAAATATTTATGGACAGATGGGTGCATGTATGTTGGAGAATGGTATAAAGGAAAAACAAAGGGAATAGGTAGGTTTAGTTGGCCTTCAGGGGCTACTTATGAAGGAGAATTCAAGAGTGGTTTCATGGATGGTAATGGAACATACACAGGGTGCAATGGTGATACTTATAAGGGACAATGGGTGATGAATTTGAAACATGGTCATGGTCTAAAGAGTTGTGTGAATGGGGATTGGTATGAAGGTGAATGGAGAAGGGATTTGAAAGAAGGGCAAGGGAGATATGAGTGGAAAGATGAGAGTTATTATGTTGGGGAATGGAAGAATGGGAGTGTTTGGGGTAAAGGGTCATTTGTTTGGGCTAATGGGAATAGTTTTGAAGGGTATTGGGAAGAAGGTGTGCCTAAAGGGAATGGAAGTTTTAAATGGCCTGATGGGAGTTATTATGAGGGAAATTGGAATAAGGATGCAAAAGATTATAATGGAACATTTTATCCATCTGAGTCATCAGAGGAGGGTCATTTTGATTGGGATCCTCAAGAATTGTACAATGAGTTGAGTGAATATGTGGTTTGTCCCGGGGAGAAAGTTTCGGTTTTGCCGTCGCAGAAGAGGCTTGCAGTTTGGAGGTCTACAAAGGGAGGGGATAGTGGTAAGAATAGAAGAACTTCAGTGGATGGTAGGGTGAGTAGTGAAGGTGCTGAAAGGACACCTGATAGGACAAGTTTATGTGATGAAGGTAATGTTAGTGCAGGTCCTAGAACTTCAACTGTGGGGTGTGATTTGGATGAAGAGTTGATGGCTTTGCAGGTAGATAATCTTGATGACATTGTGGCTCAACTCCAACCTCTGAAAGCACCTAAGAAATCAAAGAGGCAAGGAGAGACTATATGCAAAGGGCATAAAAATTATGAGCTCATGCTCAATTTGCAGCTGGGAATTAGGTATATATGTGTTTTGGATTTTTGAAACCTGTTTAAATAATCTATCCTTTAAAATGTTCTGGTTTTTTATGCTTCTTTCAATTGTATTTGTGTTAATTGCTCTAGTTATGTTACTTATACTCCAAAAAGAAAACACTACTCCATCAAGTTAAAGTAATTGAACGGCATAAAGACCATCTAAACCAAAGGAAAGGGAGTTTGCATAGACAAAACTTAGGTGTTTTTCCTAGGATCTGTTTGCGACTTAGTTTTTCGAGGGGAAGGGAAGGAAAGGGAGGGCTTGAGAGTCAACTTACAAGCGTATTTCATGGTTCAAAAGTCTTTCTCTTCCCTTTGTTGTTCTTCAATAATCAACTCGCAAACAGACCTTTGAGTACTTGTGATTTTGTTTTCCAATAAAAATAGAATACATGTAAATACTTTCTTTGATATGTTATTACACACATTATGTTCCTATTGGAAAACAACATCACAAATACCTAAGGAACAATACCGAAGTTGTGTCCTTAAATATTCCATGACTTACAACAGTGCTAACTGAAGCTTCATTTTCTTTCTTGGTAAAGTTACAAAGTTCATTACTTCATTATATCTTATTATACCAATCAATGATACATGTCTAGTCAAAAGAACCACTCAACAGGAAAGAAAATTGATTTCTATGGTTCACTCAGTTTCCTTCAAAACTAAATATACACCTTATTAATTTGAACTTATTCACATAAACCATCCTGCAAAGCTAAGTTCAAAACTCTTTCTATACTTTGTACAACTAATTTTACAGGTAATGGAAGTAATTTTAAGTTTGTTACTATCTTTATTTCATGATATCTTTGTTGCTTTCTTGTTAGTTATTTCTCTCTATTGCCTTGTATATATCATTTTAATTTAGAGAAAAAAATGTATACACTAACAGTGTAAAAGTTTTCTACACAGTCAGAACATCATTCACTATTCATATTTGATCATCATTGACTCTTCACAAAAAGTAATACAAATGAATGGTGGATGATAACTGAATGTGTATAAATTTTACACCGACAGTACATAGATATTACACTCTTTAATTTATACAACTTCTTGGAGTTATTTTATAGGCATTCAGTTGGAAGACCTGCTCCTGCAGCATCACTTGATCTGAAGCCTTCAGCTTTTGATCCTAAGGAGAAAGTATGGACAAGATTTCCACCTGAAGGTTCCAAATACACTCCACCACATCCATCATGTGACTTTAGATGGAAGGACTATTGCCCTGTAGTTTTTAGGTCAGCCCTATTAGCACTTCAAATGTTGTTTCTGCTAGTTATTTTGTGCATACTATACAAGGAAGAATAGAAGATGCTCCTTTAAATGAAATAAATTAACCACCAATGGATTCTTATATATCTCATCTTTCATTGTGAAATTATAGTGATTCTGATTCTCTTCATAATAGCATTGCTGATATACAATTATTCCATTAACTTGAGTCTTTGGCATCAAGGCTCTTGATTTATATATACATGAAATAGCCCTTTTGTGATTAATTTACATGTGGTTTTTCCCCTTGTCATAATCTAACTTAACTTCATTGCAAAAAGATTATTCTATATAGTCAAAGTGCTGCACAACAAGGAAAATTTATCTAAACACAAGATAGTTGTTAAGCAAGATAAAGTTGCACTGAATATAAAAAGTGACGAATTGCATACCCTAATGAACCACATATCGGTACTCATATCGCGTATGAGGTAGCTTTGTTTTAAACAATCCAAACAATTGAACATTTCATCGTGATCCATTCCATCAATTTCCATAAATCAACATAGCTAGCAGAGTAGCATTTTCATGTACTGATACATAGCTTTATATTCTCAGGACTCTTAGGAAGCTATTCAATGTGGATTCAGCAGATTACATGCTATCTATATGTGGAAATGATGCACTTCGTGAACTATCCTCGCCTGGAAAAAGTGGCAGCTTCTTTTACTTGACGGATGATGATCGTTACATGATTAAGACAATGAAGAAAGCTGAAGTGAAAGTGAGTTTCACTCTTATCTTGTCCCATTTGAAATTCCTTACAAAATAGAAATCAAGGTATGATTTTTTTGTCTAATTTGGATGCCTTGATTTCTATTACAGGTTCTAATAAAAATGCTTCCAGCATATTATAATCATTTTCGAGCCCATGAAAATACTCTATTGACAAAGTATTACGGCCTGCATTGTGTAAAGTTAACCGGAACTGCTCAAAAGAAGGTACATTTCTTATTGAACAAGTTATCTAAACAACTACTCTCCTTAACTTTTGCATGTATACCAGTACATGAAATCCCATATAGCAGAAAATTTTACTGAAATAGAGGGGCCTCCTTTTCTTTTCACTTCAAACTTTTTATTTTATGTAGTATAAAACATTAAAGTGATTGACATTAACTAGTGTTCATTCTAATAGGAAAATATAAGTTTCTAATATAATATGTTTAATTTTCAAGGTTCGATTTATCATAATGGGCAACCTCTTCCGTTCTGAGTATACCATCCATAGACGATTTGATTTGAAAGGTTCTTCATTAGGCCGCATGACAGATAAACCTGAGGCAGAGATTAGTGAAACCACTATCCTTAAAGATCTCGATCTTAATTTTATATTCCGGCTACAAAAATCTTGGTTTCAAGATTTCTGCAGGTGATAAAGAGTTTTGGTACCTTAATTTGCAATCTTGTATTTAAAAGCTAACAATTACTAAGTTGAGCAATTCAATTTAGTTTGTTTTATGTTTAATTAAACTAAGCATGTGAAGCATGTATTTGTTATTCAGACAAGTTGATAGGGATTGTGAGCTTCTGGAACAGGAGGGAATTATGGACTATAGTTTGTTGGTGGGCATTCATTTCAAAGATATATCACAAGATGGGGACATTATTCCTTCAGGAGGATCTAGGACTCCTTGTGGTAATTTTCTTATCCTAAAGTAGTCTATAACTCCATAATTTATGGTAGAGCATTATAAAGTTGCTCAATCTATATAGTTGACCTCAACTATTAAGAGCTGTCTACAACCTAGATGCTTATATGAGTGTTTAATTCTTATCCTATGGTAATAATTTTCTTTCTTATAGTAGTATGCAGCGAACAAAGATCTATTATCCCAAATTTTGTCTCGCACTAATGACAATGAAGCAAAAACAGAAAATAAAGAAACAATGATTGTTTAAACTTTTTAATTAATATGACATATTTTTATTAGTGTAAGACATAATTTGACATATGGTTTGTGACAACAAATATGTGCTCCTCTGCCACCTGATTGATTATGTCTATGTTCTCACCAACCAATGTGATTTTTTGTGCTTTCTCATCTTAGGTGATTCAGAGAATGAAGGAACTCCCCAACTTACAAGAAAAGACACTGATCAACTTCTTTTAGATCCTGCCAGGTGAAATGTTTGTCTATAGTGAATTTAAGTCAATTTGTTATAACTCAAATATGTTGCTTAGATGATAATTCATTGCTAATTATTTTCCTATCTTGATTAGTAGCATCAGTAGAGGCTTCTAGCCTTTTTTTTCTTGACTTTTGTTTTACAACTATTAGTTATATTATAAATAGCGGTCGCGGTTGTGGTTACAGTAGTTGTTGTCATAGTGACCATTATGATGCGGATTGCAGCCGTTGCGGTGTGAATTATTTTGTGAGTAAAAACATATTTTTAACATTGATACAGTCTAATGTAACCCGATGTGGTTGCGTTGCATCCTGTTGCGGTCACATCACTGTAATTGGGTATCACATAGTGTTCACGTTAACTGCGATATTGCGTCTGCATCACGTGATGCGGTCTGTAATTTGAAACACTGGTTATGCACAAGCAGCACAACATCCTGCAAAGATAAACTACACTAATTAATGATGGGTAGGGTAGCTTAGAATTTCTGTTTCATTTTTTCTTCAACAATGTCTGTCTTCACTAAATAAATTGTTCCTTATTTATTAAGGTGTTATATTTTGATTGAATCTGCCGTTAATAAGTTGGTTGTGGATCAATTTCCCATTAATGCAATTAGCATATATTTGAAAGCACACATAACCACTCAAACATTACTCTCACCGATTAACCAGCACATTAATACATTGATGGTGTAGGGTGAGTTTTATACACTATCAATGTTTCATCTACTATTCATGTTTCATCATTATTAATTCCTCAAAAAATAATACAAATTAATCAAGAATGATAATTGTTTATAAATGACAGTGCATAGATATTACCCTGAAAAACTTAATATGACTATGTGTTTATTTGGGTATAAATGCAGATGGGCTAGTATAGTATTGGGTGTGAATATGCCAGCAAGGGTTGAAAGGACAGTGAGAAGAAATGACATCGAATTACAACTTGTAGGAGAACCAATTGGAGAGTTTTATGAGGTTGTATTATTTTTTGGTATCATAGACATACTTCAAGACTATGATATTAGCAAGAAGCTTGAGCATGCATATAAGTCCATTCAATATGATCCTACTTCAATATCAGCTGTTGATCCTAGACAATATTCAAGGCGATTTCGTGACTTTATATTTAGAATATTTACTGAAGATTCTTGAAAGGTATAGATGATTTATATAATGTCATTGTTACAATTTTACTCAAAAATAGCAATGTTACATTATACCCCTTTAACTCTTTCTTAGTACCCCTTAGAAAATTTCATTACTGAGAACGTCAATTGTGATTCTACAATTAAGAACACATGATTGTGGGTACTAATCCAAATTTTGATTTTTTGTTGTTGTATGATACTTCATTCAATGTTTAGTGGATTATTTTTTAATTTGTAAGAGATGAAAGGAGAGGAATATCGACATTTTGTATCAGATTTTTGAGATGTGTATAGGTAAATGGATGTGGATCGATGTATATTTTATTTTTTCACTTCTCTGCTTCTCATTGTTTTTTTTATTTATCTTATTGAAACTAGCGTGTTGACATGCACTGTCGTGTCTGTCAACTCTCTTTCTTATCGTTTGTAATGTATAGTTTGTATTTTATAAATTTAAATATATTTTTTTGTGCTAAATTTACGGTTGAATTTATTCAATTGGTTTAATATTTAATTTTTTAAATACATTTTTAAAATAAGAAGATAATAAGGATAAAATAAGAAAATAATATTATATGGTTTTTTGGTAGAAATAAAAAGATATTGAGGGCAAAATAGGAAAACACAAATTACACCATTTTAGGTGGTTATTTTGTGTTTTCCCTTTGAAATATAATCAGTTATGATATATGGACATCTATTAAAATATTTCTTTATTGTTATAAAAATAAAGTTATCCAAAAAATTGTAGGAAATAGATGTTAAAAAAACTTTTTTCCCATAACAAATGTTGCATTTCAAGATTCAATCGTATGGACGGATTTTTTCGATAAAGCTTTCCATCTCAAAAGTATTAAATTTGGTTTTACAAATTAGACGCAAGTGAATATCAGATTGAAAATGTTTCTCCAACATCCTTTTGAAAAAAGAGGAGGAGAGTCTTCAGGTTTAGTCTCAAATATACAATCGGTAATAAAAGGAGTAATTTAAAAGATATTAAATAACATCTAAGAGAACGAGGCATGAGATATATCACTTATTTCTCGGTATGTTCCATCCATATAAGTTTGTCATAACATACGAAGGGTTATATTTAATAAATGTGCCAAAATTTAAATACTATTTATCCAAATTAAATTCATATAAATTCATTTATTATATCTAATAAATTTAAATGAATATAATTCAATGAATAATATTGATAATGGCTGGATTTGAATTCATTCATTATATCCAATGGATATACTTGTATATATCTATTTGGAATTTATCCAAAAAACAAAAATTCAAAAATGATATTATTTACTTTTCAATTTCATTTAATATTTAAGAAAACTAAATTCAAACAAATTTTTCTTTGATTCTCACTCTCACTTTTAATATTTTATTAAATTGATTTCAATTATAGGGTATATGTATATGTATGTAATTAATACTAAAAGTGTATTCTTTAAGTACATCACATATATAAGTATGAGGAAAATGTTATATATTTCCTGATGATTGGTGAAATATCAATCCTATGATCTTGAATATCATGATTCTCACACATAATATAAAACAAGGATACAAAGTCATACCTGAATCTATGTTCTCTGATCTACTCCTTTGACATACCTTTTGAGAGAGTTTTGGTATGATGATCTTCCTCAACCAAATCCTTAATTCCTTTTGGGACCTTGTTTTCTCTATGATGGGGAGAGGTGAAAACTATTTGTGATTTGGTGTATATTGAGGACCATAACCTTCCTTATGCGTTAACTTATAGGGTTCTCATTATCCCCTATACGTTAACCTGATGGATATCCACTCATTAAGCTCATATATGTTATCAGCTTTTAGAAATCTATGGGATGCCAATAATTAGATCACTTATAATGTAACCCCCGAAATAAATAGCTGATATCATTGTATCAAATATATGATGTTCACCTTAATTAAAAATTATAAATTTCTAACGATCTTCCACTTGGGCTTCATATCTTCCTGATACAATTATATCACAGGTTCTTTAGGTGTTCATCTGCATGCTATTTACATTTAGACTTATCCTTAATACAATCTGGTACATCTCATATATCAACTATGGAACCACCGCGACTTTCATCACATGCAAGCGTGACTCAACCACGATGATCACCATATTAATATACTCAATGACATAGATCAAATATGGATGAGTGATATGGAAATTTCATGCAATGTGATCTCATACATATCTATTTCCAACTGGTCATTCTTTATTCTTTAGTGAGATCAATCCAAATTCCTTAATTGCAACACAATAGTTGCAATACATAAGTTCAAAATAGAACAATAAACCATCAACTTTATTATGCATAAAACTATATATGACGTCCAAAGTAAAATTTGTCCTTATATGTTCTATGAAAATTTGTCTATTTGAATACTTTCTTTAACACCCAGAAACTTTATGTCAATGATTTTTGACTTTGTAGAACTCATATTGTTGTTGGAGTAAAGAACCATGGACTTGTTGTCACAATAAATCCATAATGGTCTTTCAATATCATCGACCACACGTAAACTAGTGACAAAGTTCCGCAACCATATGTCATGGTCTGATGTTTCAAAACAAACCATGAAATCTGCAACAATGATATAAGGAGCTATGAGCGTCTGTTTAGCAGACTTCCAAGATATAGCACCTTCAGCCAAGATAAACACATATCCAGAGGAGGAGTGTCTATTGTCTTAGACACTCAAAAATCAGAGTCAGAGTAATCAATGATCTCTAAATTCTCAGACATCCAATAAGTGAACATACAATCATTTGTTCTCTTTAAGTAACGCATAACACGTTTGACTGCCTTCCAATGATGCATTCCAGGATTACTCAAATATCTGCCCAAAACTTCCACAACAAATGCTATGTTGGGACGTATGCAAACTTGAGCATACATTAGACTTTCTACTACATATGCATAAGGAATCTTTTGCATCTCGTATCTTTCAAGGTCATTGTTGGGGCATTGTTCGAGACTAAACTTGTCTCCCTTACTATAGGGGTATCCCTTGTTTTATTGTCTTCCATGCCAAATCTATCTAGGACTTTATCTATATCGCTTTCTTGTGATAACCTTAGGATACCTTGAGAGCGATCTCTCAATATCCGAATACCTAATATAAAATAAGCTTCCCCAAGATCTTTCATTTCGAAATTCTTCGTTAGAAATATCTTGGTATCATGCAATAGTCTCATATCACTGCTAGCAAGATATAAATTTACTCCCACTGAACTTATGGTATACACAATCTTCAACTTTATTTGCCTCAAAACCATACGAGGTAATAACTTGAAATTTGTGATTCCATTGACGAGAAGCTTGTTTAAGCCCATAGATGGATTTCTTTAATTTGCATACCATAGACTTTGAGCCAACTGACACAAAGTTTTATGGTTGCACTATATAGATCGTTTCCTTAATGTCACCATTAAGAAAGGTAGTCTTAACATCCATCTGATGTAGCTCTAAATTAAAATGAGTCACTAGTGCCAATATTATTCAAAAAGAACCCTTCGAAGATACTAGAGATAAAGTTTCTTTATAATCAATGTCTTCTCTCTTAGTGAAGCCTTTAGCTACTAGACGAACTTTATATCTGTCAATATTACCCTTTGAATCCCTCTTGGTTTTAAATATCCATTTGTAACCAATAGGTTTCGCACCTTCAGGTAATTTGAAAAGATCTCAAACGTCATTATCATGTATAGACTTCAACTCATCCTTCATGGCATCGATCCACTTTTGAGAGTTAGAACTTTTCATAGCTTGACAAAAGTTCAATGGATCATCTTATGTTAACCCAATGTCACCCTCATGTTCTTGAAGAAATATAATATAATCATCAGGAATTTCACTTCTCCCATCTCTAGTGGATCTTCTTAATGACACTTCTACTTCTTAAGGTTGTTGAATTTGTTCTATAGGTACTTGAGGGAGAACCTTATTGTTGTCTTGTTCTGAAATATTGTCAGGGACAATATTCTGAACATTATCTCCTATTACCTAATTTATCCATTGAATGGTAATAGGTACAAGAACTTGTTCACCATTAGTGATAGGATCTTCCTCAAAGACAAAATTCTTTATGTTCTCTTTCTTCCCAAAATCAACTTCCTCAAGAAATCTTGCATTTCCCGTCTCAAAAAAGAGTCTTGAAGTGGGATTATAAAATTTATAGCCCATAGAGCGTTCAACATAGCCAACAAAATAACAGCTAACAGTTCTTGAGTCCAATTTTCTTTCATGCGGCCTATAAGGTCGCGCCTCAACTGGACAATCCCAAATGTGCAAGTGTTTTAAGCTTGGCCTTTTATTAGTCCAAAGCTCATATGGGGTTTTGTTAACTGCTTTACTTGGCACCCTATTAAGGATGTAAATTGTGGTCTTTAAAGCTCTCCCCCAAAGAGAATCTGACAAGGAAGAATGACTAATCATACTTTTCACTATATCCTTAAGAGTTCGGTTTAATCGCTCAACAACGCCCTTCATGCTAGGTTTGCTTGACATAATGTATTGCAGAACAATTCCACATTTTCTGAGGAAAAACCACAAATAGTCCTTTCACAACATCCTTATTGTTCTTTCTTATCTTATTATGAGAGGTCATAGCTAAGTGAGCACTTTCAGTCTTATCTCTCTGCAGTCTCTCTTCCTCTTGCACATAGTTCATATGAGTGTTAAAACTCACTTTCAATTGGCCAAAGTGTGCAAGAAGCGAGATCAAAACCAAATGCACGAGCAAGTCATCACGAAGCTCTAACTTAAGTGACTTGAGTTTTGATGCGAGATTAGACATCTCCATAATGTACTCCCTTATGTTCCATTTGCCTTTACACTTCAAAGAGATGAGTTTAGCCAAAAGGCTACTCGTCTCCGCCTTTTCATTTTTTGCAAAGCATGGTTCTATTTCTTCAAGGGACTTTCTTGCACTCTGACTCTCGGAAATAGAGCCCCGAAATGCTCCTAGAATAGAGTGTTTCATGATCATTAGACACATTCAATTAAAGTCTTCCAACTTCTCAACTTTAACTTCATCGAGGATTTCCATAGTAGAAATGAATTTCTTCACCTGAAGTGCCAGATCTAAATTCGTACATCCGAGAATAATTTTTATGGCTTCCTTCCAGACCTTAAAGTTTGTCACATTCAGCAATGAGATGTTCTTAATTTGAGCAGAAATATTTGCAACACTAGTAAAAGAACAAAAAAATTGCAATCATTCTTGCAATTAAACTCACATTTAACTTTAATACTTAAATTCAAATGATAATTGGGCACATCACGAGTTACCTAGCACAACATTAATATTCAGTTTTTGGACAAAAGTATTTACTTGAAAGTAATACACTCAATGTAGTAATCAAATATTGATAATCAGTCCTGTCAACAATAAGTCTTTCTTTGGACCAACTTACTATTTACATGGAAAACCATATGATTATTACATATTTATTGCTACAAGTATGTTTCTAATTTGGGCCAAATAGTAATCTTCCTTTGGGCCGATCACTATTCGCATAAAATGCAATCATACAATTGGCTTGATATTTCATACCAATTACTAATGATATTCTTGTTTGTGGTCAAACATTGATCATAATGCATGTCAAATAATAAACCCTTCTTTGGACTGATTTATCATTTACATATGTAACTTTATAATAATCACATATGTGTATATAATCTGACCAAATATTAATCTTCATTTGGGTCGATTAATACTCGCATGAATACATATACGCACTAGCATTTGACATTTATTATGAACAATTCATACATCTTTTCTGACGACTTCATATATTTTCTAAAAGAAAAAAAACCATTTAGTTGAGTTTGATTCAACACTTAATCCAAAACATATATTATTTATATCCACAATAAATACATATATTCATTATAGCATATTGGTAGCACTGTATCATTCTCATCACAAGGACTGCATTTCGAATTTCAGTGATAATCCTTTTGAATTTTCCATAAAAAAAATATTATCATTTTATACATGAGTAAACATGACAGAACATATTGTCTAAGTGAAAACAATGCTTCAACAATAGCAATTCCTTAATAATGCAATCATTCACCGACCAATGCAACAAACCATAAGTGTTTCAATCATTTAAACAAACAATTCAGATATTATATATATAAAACAAGACATGTTCACATAATAGACTTATCACAAGATACCTAGCACAACATCAATTTCTAGTCTTTGGACAGAAAAATTAATTTGTAAGTGGTACTCTCAACGTAATGATCAAATATTAACAATTAGTTCTGTCAAACAATAGCATTTCTTTGGACCGACTATTATTCACATGGAAAAAGAAGACTTTATAATTATTACATATTTATCATCACAAGTATGTTATTATTTGGCCAAATTGTGTCTTCCTTTGGGCCGAACACAATTCGCATAAATAATCTCAAACTCAGCTGTGTAATTTTAATCAATTTCTACAATAGAGGTTACTTTGGCAACATATTGCATCAATTACTTCAAAATAATTACCAGACAAAAATAAACAATATGGGTCCATTACAAAAAAATTATGATCTTGGAATTAAAACCTTGAGATTTAATATCTTTTATGATTAAAAAATTTAATCCCATAATATAATTCCAAATCAAAAAAGATTTATTATATATATCAACGCATAAAAATAGCAATCTTAATCAATACAAAATATTATCGAAATTCCAAATTAAATATAATCATGCATATCTTAAAAGATATATATAGAAATTCAGTTTGCATAATACAACAAAATCACAAACATATATAATATAATTGTGCAACCCATATGTGTAATTTAATAAAAGGCAACCTTAAAAAAATGAAAATCATAAGCCATGATAAATTGCCTTGATATCATTTTACTAAAATAAAACATTAACAAAAGAAAGATTCTTTAAATTTCAATATATATATTGAAATTAGTGGAAAAGTGACATACAATTTCATCCAAAATATGCATTACAAATTTAACGTAACAATGCATTAAGTGAAATCTGAGGCGATGTATATACATGGAAAATTGAGAGAATGAACTGAATAGAACATGTGTGACAAGACAATGTATAATATACATATTGCATAACAGGGTCATAAAAGTTAATGCAATGTTCATGTACGGATGTAAATATATATTTCAATACATGTTGCAATGATTCATAATACAAATTACTCATAATTCAAATAAGCGGAAGCGGATAAAAGTTATCCTCATTATTCCTAAATACCCAATTTCATAACCAATAGCGGAAGCATAAAAATCCCCAAATTTAAAAGTTAGAGTTCATAAAAAATTGGGGGGAAATCAACTTTAATGGAGAACCATAAAATTCAGAACTTGGTAGCTCTAATACCACTTGTTATATATTTCCTCATGATTGGTGAAATACCAATCCTAGGATATTGAATATCATGATTCTCACACATAATATAAAACAAGGATACAAAGTCATACATGAATTCATGTTCTCTGATCTACTCCTTTGACATACATTTTGAGAGAGTTTTGGTATGATGGTCTTCATCAGCCAAATCATTAATTCATTTTGGGACCTTCGTTTTCTCTCTGATAGGGAGAGGTGAAAACTATTTGCGATTTGGTGTATATTGGGGACCATAACCTTCCTTATGCGTTAACTTATAGGGTTCTCATTATCCCCTATAGGTTAACATGACGGGTATCCACCCATTTCCCATATCCGTTATCAGCTTTTAGAAATTTATGGAGTGCCAGTAATTATGTTACTTATAATGTAACCCCAAAATAAATAGCAAGTATCATTGTATCAAATATATAGTGTCCACTTTAATTAGAAATTATAAATTTCTAACAGAAAAAAATATATGTACTACAATATATGAGTTTTATACATTGTTATTGCATCATCCACCATTTATATTTTATCAACATTGACTCTTCAAAAAAATTAATTTGAATGAATGATAGATGTTATACTGATTATGTATAAATATTTACACTAACTTTGCATAGATATTACGCTCTATGAGTATTTGTTAAAAATTTACATGTAGAACCTTAAGCGTCACATGTTTGAGAATATTGAAAAAGAATATTTTTTATTCTAAACGTTCAAAAAATCACTTTTTAAAAAAATGATTTTATATAATGTTTTGTTGAGATAGTAATTTTTAAAATAATGATTTTCTGCAATAGTGTTTTTAGTTCCAATAAAAAAACAAATGAATTGAATATTCATCCATCCAAATCCATGAAAATAGAGTTATGAATGATTGAATGAATTAGAATTCATTCATAAGTTTGGATATGGATGGATCAAATATCTCCTCATATGATATTCTTATATTTGAACCATGACTACTCTTATATTAACATCCAAATCCATCCATTTGATACTCTTACATCATATTAAGGTTTCATTATCAAAACCAATTGAAAATTTAAATAATATCTACGAGACAAAGAAGACAGGATATATGTTATTAGTGATGTGATAAGAAGAAAAATGAGATAGAAAAAAAGAGAAAGGACAAAAGACCGCGTAAGAAAAATGATAAAAATATAAATTTGTTTCACATATTGGTCACTCATGGCACTATCAAGGGTGTGATAGGAGAAGAAGGGTTGGGATAATATCTCACTACACTTTTCTATAAGGGAGAATACAAAGGCATACTTGTATAACCCAAACCAAAGGTTGATGATAACATTTATCTTTAAAAGTATCCCCTCGTTAATATTCTAACATGATTCTAAAAAATATAAGAAATTTGTCCTTTAATTTTAAAATTAACTTTGTTAATGCACAAATATCTCCTCATATGATATTACAAGCGTCATTATTTATACACTACATTGTTATTTGTATAATCTCATATCAAAAGAGAATATGACTACATATAATACTAGACAACCTTCATCTTATAAATTAATTCTTGTGAGTTGAATTAGATCTACTCATTATAGTATTATTTAATGTCTGGAACTAAATAGTAGGATTGTTCCTCACTACATAAAAGGAAAAAGTTAGGTTGTCTTAGAATGAGGATCCATTTACTCTTCCAAATGTTTATCATGTTGCACAACCAACACGCTAGATAGTGCTTTCTTCAATCATGTCCTTCGCACCATAAATATTGAACCAAGTCAAACTAGCTATGTTACTTTTCTTAGCCTATAGGATTGAGCATTTTTTATGGTATTTGCCCTTTGCCATAAGGGAGTTATCATTTTGAGAAAGTCTCTATAAGAAAGATAGACTTTGAAGAATGAATGAACA
>NC_032011.1:6771669-6835724 GCF_001865875.1 Lupinus angustifolius | reverse complement strand
TATTTATAGGAACTTAGTTAGTAACTAACTTAACTAACTAAGTTATATTCCCATGTGCGAAATACATAAAGAGAAGGAAAAACATAATGCTATTTATAGGAACTTAGTTAGTAACTAACTTAACTAACTAAGTTATATTCCCATGTGCGAAATACATAAAGAGAAGGTTTCTATAAGAAACTGATTTCCCATTGTTCTGATATGACCAAGTTACCAAGTCTGGATGCTTGGCTTTGAGCTTTGGCCTTGATAGCATTAGAACTGGAACTGATTGCTTGAATGCTACCTAGGTTGTTCCCTTGTGCAAGTTGTTTTTTATCATTGTTTAATAATCAAAAAGTAAAGAAAAACACAATTTCCAATGATATATTTACCCTTTTAATTATAATAAAATGATACTATTATCATTAAAAACAAAGGAAAATACATGCACTTGTCCTTTTGTTAGAACATCTGCTAACTGCAAATGAGTAGGAACAGACATTAGTTTGATCTTACCTTTTGCATATTGCTCTCTAACCGTGAGACAATCTATTTCAATATGTTTTGTCCTTTCATGAAAAATTGGGTTAGAAGCAATATGCAAAGCATATTGGTTACCACAATAAAGTAAAGCAACTTTAGAATAAGAGAATTGTAAATCTTCGAGGAGATAAGTGAGCCATGTGATTTCACAAGAAGTTAAAGCCATAGATCTATATTCAGCTTCACAAGAACTACGAGAAATTGCTTTCTGTTTCTTGGATTTCCAAGAAACCAAAGAATTACCCAAATAAATGCAGTATCCAGAGATGGATCTCCTAGTATCTGGGCAAGATGCCCAATCACTGTCACTATATGCCTTTAATTGGACAGTGGAATTGGTGGGAAAGAAGATGCCTAAAGTAGGAGATCCTTTGATGTATCTGAGTATTTTAGTTGCTGCTTGTTGATGGGAATTGGTTGGTTTGGCCATAAATTGAGCTAGTTGGTGGACAGAGAAGGTGAGATCAGGCCTAGTATTAGTAAGATAAATGAGCCTCCCAACTAGTCTTCTGTATGCAGAAGAATCGGGACAATCACCATTACTGTCTTGGTATAGATGAGAACCTTGGGTCATAGGAGTGCTAGATGGTTTGCAGCCAAGTAATCCTGCATCAGAAAGGATTTCCAAAGCATATTTTCGTTGATTCATAGTGATTCTAGTGTGATTCCTAGATATTTCAAACCCAAGGAAGAATTTCAGGTTTCCTAAGTCTTTAATTTTGAAGGTGGAGTCGAGTAAGTGTTTAAGATGGTTGATTTCATCAAGATTGTTGCCTGAAAGTATGATATCATCCACATAAACAAGAACTATGGTGACACAATTAGCAGATATCCAATGAACAAAGAGAGAATGGTCTCCCTTGCACTTAGTATAGCCATGCTTAATTAGGAAGATTGAGAGTTTAGAGAACCATTGCCTACTGGCCTGTTTAAGGCCATACAATGATGTTTCAAGTTTGCAGACTTGAGTAGGATTAGAAGTGTGGAGTACAAGAGGAGGCTTCATATAAACTACCTCATTAAAATCTCCATGTAAAAAGGCATTGTTGATATCTAGTTGTTTAAGATGCCATTGATGAATGGAAGCCAAGGCAAGTAACATTCTAACTGTGCTAATTTTGGCAACAGGGGAGAAGGTAGCCATGTAGTCTATTCTTTCTGTTTGGGTGTAGCCTTTAGCCACAAGCATGGCTTTGTACCTTTCCACACTCCCATCAGCTTTATATTAATTTTAAAGACCCATTTGCATCATGCTAGTGAGGATATAAAATAGCATGAGCATAATTCTTGGGTTCAACATGAGTATTAATGGAAAGAAGCCTGGATTTGTGACTAGGGGCCAATTTATCATAAGATAGATAAGATGATAGGGGGTATCTAGAAGTACTATGGTGATCAGTGTTGCTCATAAGAGCACAGTGGTAATCTTGTAAGTAAGATGGAGGCTTAGATACCCTATCACTTCTTCTGGTGCTTAGATCAGTGGTTTGAGGAAGTGAGGGTTGATCAACAGAAATGTCATGGTTAGCAACATTATGTTCATTATTATTCTGACCCTCTGCCTCAAGGTTCAAGTGAGGGGAAGAAAACATGTCTTCATAGTAAGTGGTAGCTAGAGGCTTAATAATGTATGCATTGGTCTCTTCATGATTTGGCTTAGTCTTATAAGGAAAGCTAAGTTCATGAAATATTACATTTCTAGTAATCTGTAAGGCCCTAGTAGACAAATTGAGAACAACATATCCCTTTGTTCCATTCTTATAGCCTAGGAAAATACATCTAGCAGACCTAGGATCAAATTTGGATCTGGAATGACTGAGTGTACTAGCATATGCAAGATATCCGAAAACTTTAATATGATGTAAATCGGGTTGTGTTCCATGCAACATTTCAAAAGGTGATTTATGATGCAAAACAGGGGTAGGCAGAAAATTAATGATATGAACAGCATGAACAATAGCATAGGACCAATATACCTTCGGTACCTAACTTTGAATTAGCAGAGCTCTTGTTACATTCAATAGATGTTGGTGCTTTCTTTCTACCACTCCATTTTGTTGTGGAGTATAAGTACAACTAGTTTGGTGAATGATTCCTTTGCTAGAATAAAAGGATTCCATCAAAAATTCCTTACCATTATCTGTTCTTACAACCTTGATTATTTTAGAGAATTTATTTTCAATTAAAGTAATAAAATTCTGCAATACCTGAAATGCCTCTGCCTTATTTTTCAATAGGAATATCCATGTAAATCTTGTGTAATCATCAACTATGGTTAGAAAATATTTATGTCCATGTATTGAAGTTATAGAAAAAGGACCCCAAATGTCAGCATGCACAACATCAAATCTTTGCAAAGATCTAGATTTACTAATTGGAAAGGGGAGTTTCTTTTGTTTTGCCTTAAAACATACATCACATATATGGTTCTTGTTGAAAGTAATAAAAAGAACTTGCTTCTTAAGGGTATGCATACATTGTTCAGAGGCATGTGCTAGCCTAAAATGCCATAGTTTAGTATTACTAATGTTAGGTTCTTGAGTGAAAGATGAATTGACTTTATGATGAAAGATAGCAGCTTTTAGCACATATAATCCCTTGATGATCCTAGATGTACCAATTATCTTCAAAGTATTCTTGTCCTGAATTTCACATGATGATTCATTAAAGGATATGATGCATGAGATATCCATAGCTAATCTAGGAATAGACAATAAATTATATGAAGAAGATGGCAAGTAAAGAACATTATGCAGGATTAAGTTCTGTAAAATAGGTCTAGTGCTAGAAATTTTGGCTACAACTTGACTTCCATTAGGTAGTTTTACCAATATTGGCTTGATTATGTAGTATGCAGAGAACAATGACAAAGTGGAGCATATGTGGTCATTTGCTCCACTGTCAAGTATCCAAGAGGTGTTTTGATAGTTGGGTCTAGAAGTACCTGAGTGTTCTTCCTCATGATGCATTGAAGCAGTAGAGAGAATATTGCTTACATTGCCAACCTTGTGGTTATCATGGTTTGTTGTGCTTCCCATGGGATTATTATGTTGAAGCATGTTGATTAAGTTGTGGTACTGTTGTTGACTAAGTCCACAGATAGTGTTTTCTTGATCAGTCTTCTTGTTGCTTATTTGTGGTTCTTCTTTTTGAGTTTCTTCATTGGTCCTGATAGAGTTAACTTGTTCTCCTTTTGTGAATTGAAAATTGGCTGGAAAGCCATGGAGTTTGTAACATATTTCAGTTGTGTGCCCAATTTTATTACAATAGGTACATTGCTTTTCATTAGTCCCTTTAGTCCAAGAGCCTCTTCCAAAGGAGTTTCAAGATTTTCTTCCAAGAATAGACCCCCTGTTTGATGATCCTCCTCTTCTCCAATTCCCTGCAACTGTCATAGCTTTAACCTCCAAATCTTGTCCATATAGTTGTGTTTCTTGCTGTATGACCATTGAGAAAACCTTATGTTTGGTAAAGGCTCAATGAGCATAATCTGAGATCTGACCCCAGAGTATACATCATTTAAATCCTTTAAAAATCTGATAACTTTATCCTCATCACAGTGCTTCTTTGATCCTATTTCAGCAGTGCAGTTAGGTGGATCTGCGCAATTACATATAGGTAGTGGTCTTAGATTTTCAATTTCATCCCATAGAGTCTTGATCTCTGTGAAATAATTGCTGATACTTAATTCTCCTTGCTTGAAATTGGACAATGAATCTTGAAGTTCAGCAAGTCGAAAGAGGTTCCCTTGTGAGAACCTTTCTCTCAATTCTTCCCAAACCTCATGTGCTTTCTTGATCCAAATGATGCTTTATGAAATTGAAGGTGAGACTGATCTGTTGATCCATGATATCATAATGTTATTTGCGCTCTCCCAGGCTGGATATATAGGGTCTGTTTTGAGAGGCATTCGAATAGATTCATCTACAAAGGGCAATTTTTATTTGGTGCTGAGGCTGACTTCCATGGCTCTTGCCCATTGATGATAGTTTTGTCCATTTAGCATAGGTGAGACTAGGGGTACTGCTGGATTTTCCGATGGATGTACATAATATGGTGAATTGACATCTTGCATAGGAGATGTTGTTATTCTTGAAGTGTTATTTGAATGTATGAGTGATGCCATTGAATGTAGCAGAGCTCTTTTAAGAAAAAGAGTTCTGATACCATATAAGAAAGATAGACTTTGAAGAATGAATGAACAAGAACTTTGATCAAGTTCTTGACAGAAACAGAAACAGAATGAAGAAGATAATGGCAATGAAAAGAAAAGAATAACACTTGAATAGATTTTTTATTGATTGTGTAATATTGATGTATATGTGTGAAAGATTGATTTTCAAAAGGAAAAACAGAATGCTATTTATAGGAACTTAGTTAGTAACTAACTTAACTAACCAAGTTATATTCTCATGTGCGTAATACATAAAGAGAAGGTTTCTATAAGAAACTGATTTCTCATTATTCTGATATGACCAAGTTACCAAGTCTGGATGCTTGGCTTTGACCTTTGGCCTTGATAGCATTAGAACTGGAACTGATTACTTGAATGCTACCTAGGTTGTTCCCTTGTGCAAGTTGTTTTTGATCATTGTTTAATAGTCCCCACCATTGTTTTGCCAATAAGGCTTTTGTTAAATGCATTTCATGTTGTAAAAACTTCAAATGACTCTCATACATTTAGACATTGCATGTGTCATACAAAATTTATAATAACAATTTATTTCACTAAATAATTTATGATGGCTTGAAGATTGAATGATGGGTTAATATTTTATATTTATGTGGTCCAGTGTAAATGATTTATACACAGTCAGTGCATCATCCATTATTAACTTATATTACTTTCATTTAGAAATCAATAATAATTAAAAATAAATAATAAATGATACAATAATAGTGTTAAAACTTTTTTCACTATCGATACATACATTTTTTTTCTTATTTTCATTTTGAAAAGAAGCCTTTTGGGCTGCCACGATATCTTTTGATGTGTGGATGTGGACCAGATTATGCAGTGACGAGAAACCGTGTAAGAATCAACTTACTGGACCAAAATTTTTAAACAGAAAAAATTGTTCAAGGAGTTTGTCATATATCCTCCATCATTTATATAAGTAGTTACTGCATTTTAAATACAAACAATACATATAATCGATTAAAGATAAATAATTTATTGTGTATAAATATTACATTTTTTTAAAAAGAGTTTAATATGTATGTATTTTTAGTATAATTTTCTATACATTTAAATGATTAATTGATTATGTATAAACATTATATTATATTTTAAAAGATTTTAATATATATATACTTTTAGTATAAATTTTTACACATTTAGTACGACATATATCATTCATGTGTATTGTTTTTATTTAATAGTTAATAGTTAATGATATGTAATATATAATAATAAGTAATACGTTGATAATGTCTAAAATACTTAGACAGGATGATATACAAATATTAAACCTTTTAATTTATATATAATTTTATAAAATTAATTTATAAATTTTCTTAAACATGTGAAGATGATATGTATTACAAAATTGTATTTTCTAATTAATAATTTAGACCCATGACACATTTTGTAATTAATTTTATAAAATAATATATCATTACTCCATTTACTCTTTAAAAGCAAAGGGACAAATTGGTTGGCCTTAGGAAGCCAGAAAAGCCGCATATGAAGTCATATAAAAATTCCATGGCATTCTCTATGTATAGAAGAAACACACGTCAACACACATAGCCAAATTGTTAATGCAAAAGCATTGCTTGTGGAAAACGGTAGTCGTGATGCTATTTTGGCTCATATCACCAAGCTAATATGGATATATGCTCTACTTACTTTAGGTATTTCAAATTGTATTCCACAATTGTAAATATGATTACAATAATAGTGTGTTTTTTAGTCTCTACAATAACATCAGGATTATAATTATAATAATATCGGTTGCATTTTTCACAATTACAATAAACATAATATGACCACAAACACAAACAATAATGATAATTTACATATACATTGACCAACCTTGATGCTATTTGTGTGTAAGCGTCTAATATCCACAAAATTTAAGACTATGTGCTCGCAATAAATTTGGTTAGAAAAGCAGGAGCTTGGGAGGTGCTTAAAACTTTCATCAAGAAAGAAGAAAAATACTTTTGAAAAATTGTATTCTTGATTTCCTTTGCATCAGATCCTAATCAAAAGTGATTTTAAAGAAGTATTCCAAAATGTGGTTATCCAACTGTCTATATAAACAATATGATCTTTTAAATCTCTTTTTTATTGCAATATTTTTACACAGCTAATCATTTTGCTTATTTGTTGATAACTTATTATATACTTTAGTTTTAATTAATTTATATCAGTATATAACATATCAAAAAATGTTACAGGTTAACTTAAATGGATGGAAACAAATCTCAATTTTTATTACAATTTGTATCTCAGTCCAATTAAAAAATATCATATAATTAAAAAGAAAAGTTATAAAAATACAAAGACATGTTTTTATATTATTTTATAAAATTTGATTGACTAACTATAAATAGACAAATTTTTTTTGAAGCATATGATATTTGTTTAACCTACAAATTGCATGAGTCAAAATTCTCTATTTTACTATTGATGAATTGTTTTTTAGATTGGTCGATGTCACTAAGCATTGAAATCATTCAACATTTATCATATTCAGATTAATCCAATTTTACCAAACTCCAAAATCAGTTAAACCAGCTATATAGATTATAAACTGGAATAAAAAAGGAAAGAATAACATTTTTTAAAAATCAATTAAAAAATAGTTGAACAAAAATGATTATAATTAAGTTTCATAAAATTATGTTAATTAGTTAAGTTGCAAGACATAAATACTATTGTACAAATTCAAACTTGAGAATTACCATCATAAAAGTGACAACAAACACTCTCAAGTCTCAAAATAATACTACAAAAATTAAAATCAATTTATTTGTTCACATAAACAATTTAACCGTGTTATATGTACCACCATTATCATAAAGTAATAGTCCTCTCTATTATAACTAAATCCAAAAGTTACATTGGTGAGTTGTAAAAGGATATTTATGTAAATAATTTTGTTTGTTTATGATGGCAACTTGAATAAGATTAGGTATGAAACAAAATTTGGAATGGTTAAGACTTAAGATCATCTGAAGCTAGCAAACAAAGTAGCTTTTGCAGTTAACATGTATATAAGTCCATTCACACACCCAAAAGGTTTAAAAACATAAGTCAAGTGCATCAAGCTAAGTAACAACTATAAAGGATGGTGCCTCCACCATGACAGAATAAGTAAACGTGACGTGACTCACTGTCATTCATGTATCGTTATTTTCGTCTATGGAGCTAGGAATGGAGATCCTATATCCTATATTCTTTTTATCTTTCTTTCCCATATTTTTCCTGTTTTTATGTTCTACATCAATTAGAGTTTGTTAATAAATAAAAAATAATACATTAATATCCACATGTTGAAATTTAACTGGATGAGAAAAGAAATAATACATGAATTGGGGACAAAAAATGGCTAATATAGAAGTTGCCATATATGCGGTTGAATAACCTATGCGTCATTATTCATTTGAATTCTTATTACCTCAGCCAGAGCGTTTGTTTTCAAAAGAATGTGTTTAGTTACATCTCTATTTTGTTTTGTTTAAGCACGTTTATCCTTCACAAACATATTCATCATGTTAGAGATGAGTGGAAATAAATTATGAAGTTTTTCGTTTCTCTATATTAAATGGTTATGATTTTGGTTATTGGTTTTTATGTCTGTTATGATTTTGGTCTCTATGTTATGCGTTTTATCATGAGTTTGATAAGCTTGTTATGTTTTAGATGGATGGTTTTGCAGGAGCTAATATCTGTACATCCCTAAAGTCTTAATTAGGGATATAATTGTCTTGGTAACGGATCAATTTTTAATGAAATTAATAATCTTATATGATGTTTACACGTTTAAAATTATGTACTGCGACTATAATTAGAGACTTCTCATATAAAAAATTAATTGGATACATGTTAAATAAGTTTGTTGTTAAGCAATAATGAAAAAACACATACATATTAGAACCTTAAAGGTTTAGTCAATTAGTAATGAATTATTACACAACCTAAACATACTCCATATCCTTCAAACTCTAGTGTCAAAATCCAAAAAAATAAAATAAAGAGAAAACAAAAAAAAAGTTAGTCAAATACTTCAAAAAAGATTAGTTCTTTATCTAACAGGGTAAAAAAATACTCTTAATAGTACCTACAAAAAGTAAAAAAACTTATACCTTAATTCCACCTAAGGCCACGACAACATTTACCATATAAAATTGACGCATGGGAAGAAAACTAAAATACAAATGAATGTGAAGGACTAAACTCTACAAAAACAATTCATGTACAAAAATCAAAGTCCCCTACAAATATAGTCATAAAATCATATTTAGGCCAAGTTTTAAAGCATGCTTTCCTAGATGCTCAAGCTTGAGAAATGCTGTTAAACTTGGGGCAGAGATCAATTGTTTATCTTCTTGTCCTAATTTCTTGTCTTGATGTAATGAAAAAATTTCAAAAAATAAAACAATATTTTATATTACTTAGAGAAAGTTGATTGGCTAGAGACATGAGAACATAATCATTTTGGAACACATGTTTCTTACAACTCTACCCCGATTCATAATCTACACTAGGGGTGAGCGTGGGAAGGATTGAGACGGGTTAAACATGTCCTACTTATCCCTAAATATTGATCGGGTCAATGTTTGAACTCGAACTCGTCCCTAATTAGGATGTGACGCGTGAGGGACGAGTCCAAAATAAGACGAGTCAAGATATGGACGAGTCCTGGTTGGAAAATGACAAAATAACAAAGGTAGATTTTTTTTCTCAAATCTTTAAGCATGCACAATCAAAATTATCAAAATCTGTATATAAAATCAACTAAAATATGCATCCCATATACATCAATATATAAAATACAAACCGTAAATTGCATCCTTCAAACTAAAAACTATTACAATCATGTGACTGAAAATTATAGAAGACATTGAAAATTTCAGAACAATTTAAACTGTCGAGTGTCAACATAAGTTGAAGTGTTCTAGTAAATGATAAAAAACACAACAACAACTCAAATGACAACAACATGCCAATTGTAATTAACTCTTAAGCGTTGCAATATCATTTACTTTTGTCACAGCAGTCCTTCACTATACAGGAGAATTAAACAATGAAAAAAAAGGTAAGGAATAAAAGTGGTGTGAATATGTTGTGTGAGATTGTAAGTATTTGAGTAATGTGAGCTGAACATAATGGTTATTGATACTTACTCAACTATTCTTGATATATAACTATAAGATACAAAATATCAATAATACCCTCAAATAATTAATCTCCTAATTTTACATCTTATTTTCTATTTAATTCATAATAATTATTATTAAATTATTGATTAGTAGTTAAAATAAAGTTACATATTTCACAAAGTGATACTTTTGTGAGAAAGTGAAGGGAAAACGAAATTTTTGCATAAAATGTGAAAAATGTCTTCAATTTTTAAATTTATTTTATATATTTGTTTTAAATACTACTAATATAAATAATTCTCTTTTGGATATAAAAATGTTAATTAAGATTATAACATTTATTTTTAATTAATAAATAAAACAACATCTTTATCTCTCTTTCCTTTATTTTAGGGACATTTTTGTTATTCAAGTCATAACATTATCTCTCTTGTCATTTTTTATCCAACCAAACAAAAGAGAAACAAAAGAAAATATTTCTTTCTATTAATTTTCTCTCATTCTTCTCTTATTCCAAACATCACAAAAATCTACTCTATTTCTTCTATTTCTCTTTCTCACCAATGATGTAAAAACTATACCGGCCGGTTCGACCAAAAAACTGGCAAACCGGACCTCTAACTGGTACGGTACAGATGTTGAACCGATCAAATATCAAAACTGGTGAACCGGCTGATATTTGACTAAACCGGCTGGTTTATACACATATTTGTTTTTATAAAAAAAAACTTAAAAACCTACTACAATGTGACTCATCTTTCCAACCCTTCTTCAACACTTCAGGACACATACTTCCAAGACATACTTAGATTACACTTTTTGGTTCCTAACATTTGTGTGTAATCTCATTTACATTTGTGTAATCTTGGAGTACTAGCTGAAGATAGGATTTGGTGCAAAAATATAATCTCGATATGAGACAACTTTGACTCATTGGTGTTAAATGTTAAAACTCCAAATTTATTTGTTTTGTATAGTAAGTTGTGAACTTGTGTCATTTATTTATATTTTGCGGTTGTTAAGTTATACTTTTAGATTGATAATTGTTTTTTAATTTAGACTTTGAATTTGTTAAAGACTTAAAGTTGTTTGTTTATGTAAATTTTGAGTACATTATGAATATGAATTATAAATTTGAGTATCTACCTATTTGAAATTTTTTGTTATATGTTTATATATATATATATAAGCAGATATGTCCAATTTAACCGGCATGCGGTTTAATTACTGAACCACTGATAGTACCACTATACTAGTACACTGACCGGTTTGATAACCGGTACGGTTTTAACAACACTGTTTCTGACCTTTTTCTTTTTCGCGTCTTTCTCTCTTTTTATTTTCTCTTGTCAACCACATACATACTTTCTCACCTTTTTCTTTCATCTAATAACCTTATCAAACACACATATACTTTTTCGGAGTAAGATTATGTGTTATTTAACATTGGACAAAAAAGCCATCTAACTAGTTTTTCAGGTTCTTAAAGAAAATTTAAAAAATAAGATGGGGATTTGATACAATAAAGTGTGTAGATTAGGGTGAGCAAGACTCGACTCAACCCATAAATATGTCTTAACCCGTTGATTTAGGAATGAGTCTGACTTGTCTAAATAAATAAAAAAAATACATACTCAATTAAAAGGAATAGACTCATTGTCAAAAAAAACAGGTTTGAGTCTACGTCTGTGTTACCCGACCCGACTAAATTTACTCATCTTCATCACATTTTCTTCTCATATAAGTGAGAGGAAGAAATTTTTGTGAGGCCCACAACGTTTTCAGTCTCTCCATTCTTTTTATCCTCTAAATCAAAGGATAGAAATTCTCAATTCATCTTAAATTTCTCTCTTTTTTCTTCTTTAACTCTATCCTAACAAAGTAGCATATTTGATAAAAAATATGTTATTGATTGTGCTGGCAAGTAGTCTTATAAGTCCATGATGTGACTTTTGAGTTAACATTTAATTAGTTTCTTAATAATACTTTGAGTTATGACTTATATTTATTTTATTTTTTAATTATCATTTAGCATATAAGTTACTGAGAGTATCATACAAGAGAAAAAATTATGTACCAATAATATAATAATTTTATACACTGTTATTTCATTATCTATTATTTATTTTTATTATTATTGACTCTTCAAATAAAGTAATACAAAAAATAATTGTGCATAAATCTTTACATTGATAATAAATATATAATTGTTGCTTTTATAATACATACATATTAACTCGTGTCTGCCGGTCATTATTGCATGATAATATATATTCAATTTTTATATATTTCATTTTTTAGAATTAAAAATTATTTTTGTGTTTGATTTACTTTATATTATAATTTTTTATTTATTATAATATTCTATTTAAGGTAAGGGATGTGGTTAATTAATATGTTGATAGTGGTTACTTAAGATTATATGATTTTTGTAAAAAAAAATAATGTTTAAGGCAAAATAGAAAAGTGAAAATTATACCATATTTTACCTTTATATAGTATAGATATAGATATCCTACATTATTCAATTTCTTATTAAATGACTATAAATGATAGTCAACAATGAGTTATTACTGTGCATCAAATCATCATTAAGTGCAACAAGAAAGTATGTTACTTATTAAATGAATATGTGATAGTTAAGCATGGATTATAATTGTGCAACAAAAAAAAAGACTGGTAAATAAATTAGCTTGGTCCGTGAGGATTCAACAGGTTCAGGTATCTTATAAGTTATAACTTACAAACATGTGAATACTAATATCACTAGGATGTCATATATAAATAATCTATAAGTATCCCATGTGAGTATTTTATGAAATATAAAAATATGACTATCATGTAAGTTGTTTTTCATTGATAGATAATTTATAAGTATACTAGTATACTTATAAAATAGATATGGTAAAAGAAAAGTTACCATATCTATTTCCCCTTCAAAATCCCAAAAACCTTGCACCAATAGGAAAAGAGAGTATAACACTGTAACCATATTTATCAATTTATCCCATTTAAAATAAGATAAATATATCAAGATATCCAGGATGACAAAAAAAGATCAAATATTTGATTAGGAGTAACACTTGTTTGGAGGTGTAACCACACACCCCAAGAGAATTTAGTACATTATACAAAAAGTAAGAAAATAATCTTAGTAGTATTTATAAAATAAGATAAATATTGTTAGACAACTCATTAGTATAGAGACTAACAAGATAAGATAAAGATCGTAAGGTACTGCATACAGGGGTTGGTTTTTCTTACCAAAAAAAATTATATTAAAAATGAATGCAATAGATATATTGTTGATGGCAATGTATGCCTAATACAAACAGAATATATCAGATTATTTATCCTAAAAATGTTCTAAGTCGTGCAAAACTCTATAAACAATGAGACAAGCCTAAAACAAAGTCCTAGAAATTATGACCACTCCCCAATGGTGCTAAAAATCATGATTTAGATATAAACCCTTCAAACCACAGAAAAAAAGATATAAACCCTTCAAGGACCTCTTAGTGGCACAATTCTGGATTTGTGTCTATGAAATACCACTAACATGAGGACTGAGGTAGTGTATCATTGGTGAATGAAATTCTTATTAGGAAAATGAGGAAGATTATTTGAAGAGAGAATTTGAATATTAAAGGGGTAGGGTCAAGTAGGGTCAAATAAGAAGAGAGGGATAATGCAATCATTTTTTAAAAGTAAAATAATATAAATTAAAATAGTCTTGAAATGAAGTTGTGTGAGCAATACATTTTTCAATAATAAATTATTTGATTTTTTTAGTACCGCCAAAGGTATTTTTTGGCTAATAAACTAATTTTACGCCTCCTAACAAATGTCGCTCTCAGGAATCAAATATTTAAATTTTTTTTTCATATTGTAAATCTAACCAGACCATACACGATTAATAAATTATTTGATTTACCACATGGTTTTGTTAACCTCTAAAGACTTAATTCACCTTTGCGTGAAATGTTACAATTTTTCCAATACTAAAGTCAATGCTTTAAACACCTAACCTTCAATTCTTTGGACGAAGTCTAACATTTTCCTATACAAAATTTACATTAAATTTTCCCACCATGCACATGATTTAAATTTTATAATTTTACAAATTTTTAATCTAAAATTTTGTTAGGTATGTAGCCATACTATGACATACTCTATTATTTATTTTACAGTAACTTCATTTTTTAAAGTAAAAACTAAAAAGTGAGTAAAAATCCGTATACAAAGATAATATATATCTTAAATAAATTAGGAGTAAAAATCCGTATACAAAGATAATATATATCTTAAATAAATTAGGAGGAAGTACCAAAATTATATTATATTGCCGTGTGTTTCTCTTTTTTTTGTGGTTTCCCACGTATCCTCGCACTAGAGGTAATTCCGTCTGAGTCAGGAGCATTCACAAGTACATGAGGATAACTCTTTTAGTGGACATCTTTTCCATATAAGACTCGAACCTGAGACTTTACTTAAAGAGAATTAAACATGTACCATTTGAATCAACGTCTGTTTTCTGCCTTTCTCTTTATTAATACAACCCCAAGAAAATCCCAGATATAATTCATTTACCAATCCGTTTTTTCTCAATATTTATTACTGATAGTACGTAGTTAAATAAAACATGAGTGAATCATAATAATAACTGATGATTTTATAAAACGATTTAATTATTAACATATTTAATGAAACTAAGCATCTCAATTTGACTTCTTAATTTTCATAAAATAATAAAAAATTATACAAAAAAGATCAAAATTAAATATAATATGATTGATTAAATATTTAAATGAAATAATTTGAAGTTATATTTTTTTCATCAAAAGTAACTTATATATTCTCCACATAAGGGACTTGCATGAGAAGAAAAAGAGAAAAAGCATAAATTCCGGCGTATGAAGATGCAGTTGTTATTATAATAATCATTCCAATAAGACAGGAATAAAGACACTACCATAGACCGCGACGTAGAGAGTAGAAACCAAGCATGTGTTAACAAATGAAATGAAAGAAGCAATCACAAAAATACATAAAATGTTGTTGAAAAAAATAATATATGATTGATGTAAGATTTTGTTAGATGATCACAAAATAATTAAAAAATTAAACGTTTAATTCATATAAACAACATTTGTTAAAAGAGTTGTCACATGCTCCAAACAGGCCTCAATGTAGTTAGTGTAGGATGAGTAAGGTCTCACTAGACTAAAAACTAAATTCATGTAGCAGATATTTGTTGGAGAATAATTAGAGATCACTTCCTTGTTAAAAAAGTTGAAAAGATAGAAGGGTCAAATTCCAAGTAAGTCTAAGTCTAACTCGGGTGTGGTTCTGGGCTCACACAAGACGAAGACGAAAGAAGGAGTAAGGTTCGTTGGATTAGTCTGTTTGTGTGAGTGGTTCACGTACTTTCTAACCTCTCCTTCTTCTCCTTTTTATCTTCATTCTCACTCACTCATTATCTATTCTCCACAAACACAAACACAAACACAAACACAATCACTTCTTCTTCTTCTTCTTCCCTCTCTCTACGATGGCACTGTATTCGGCCTCTTCTGTTTCTCAGCTTCTTCGCGCCAATGCTCTCTCTCCGTCGCAACCGTTTCCGACGATTCTTAACGCTCACTTGATCGTTGACTTCGCTGGTCTCTCTTCCAAATCAAAACGACGCAACCGGAGACTCTCGTCTTCGCCGCCGCCGTTTCATTCTCCGAGATCACGATTCCGCCGTTCATCGCTCAAAGCTGTTCTCGAACTTAACCGATGCAGCAACAACAATACATCCGATGCTTCTTCCGATTTAAAGCCAAAGGTTTCTTTCTTCATTATTATTTCCTATTTAGAAGCACAACGGTTATTTTATTTTATTTTGATTTATTTATTTAATTAACTGTGGTTTTTGTTTCGGAGTGTTTCTCTAAAAATTGTGAAGCGGCGATTGAACGGTAGAAGAAAATGATCTTTGCCAAAAGCATCCGTATTAATCGGATTTTTGTTTAGGATTTAATCATCTAAAAGAGAAGTTGAAAATATAGTTGATGTTGAAAAGTTGAATTTCAGCTTTTGCTGCAGTTTCTATTTTTGTGGAAAAGCCATACCAAACAAATGTTTAAGTTTCAGAAGTGTTTTTTTTAAAACCAAAATAGTACGTTTTTCTTTGTGAAAAAAACATAGTCAAACGGATCCTAAGAATACTATGAAAAATCAGGTGAGCAAATAATGGAGAGAAAGTGGACGAAGGATTTACGAGAGAATTGGAGTGAGGTGAGTATAGTCAAGTGAAAGCAAAATGGAATATGATTTTCGTTGCTCTTTGTTACTGAAGTTTGTTTTAAAGAAAAAATTCAATTTGATAGTAGAAAATAAATGGTTTATGGGTGATTTATGTATAAATTAGAAAGGTAAATGCCTTGATATGGGTTTCATCTTCCTTACTAAATTTGTTCTCGCCCGTTGTATAAGTATTAGAGTTAGAGATATAAGAAAAATCATTCATGTGCCTTTACCTAATTGTTTAAGCTTTTGCTAGAGGGATTCATGACACTATAGTTATTAATTACAATGTAAAGAGGTAGATACTAAAGGAAAAAATGCAATAGCAAGAATAAAATATCTCATAGTATAAGGAAATAAGTTATCTTCTTCAACCACTAAAATGACATGTCTTATTCAATCATTTTCTACAAAAATATTTATAAAACTAAACAAAACAATACACATGTCATACTTTTCCTGGATAGAGGAGATAAATCATCTCCTAGTACGAGGAAATACTTTATTCTCATAGCCATTTACCTGCCAAAACAATAATTTTTGCACCAAATCCCCCATACTTGATTCCCCGTCATTTTGTGGTAAGGAAGACTGAGAGGGAACCCCTAGTACATGAGGGGCCTCTATAAAACTTGGCAACCAACAGGAGATGCATAGGAAAAAATTATTGAATGTTCACATTCATTCCTGCCAATTGCCATATGACGACTAGCCAGTTTTATTTATAACCCAGAGGTAGCTTCAAAGAACTGAGGATAGAAAGGACCTTTGCAATAATATGATCTCTGTTTTCTTCTAAAAAGAGAATGATATCATTGGGAAACCAAGGTGAGAGACCAGAATCTCAGTCGAGACAACTAAAACAGACCTTAACAAAGTCCATATAAATAGCTCTTGAATGCAAGTAAGTAAGAACATCAGCCACCAAGTTCAACAAGAAATAGCATAGATGGTCCACCTACCCAATTTTCCATTGTCCTTGGATCAAGACTTGGGTTCTCCGTTCATAATTACATGAAAAACTGGCAATTGAGACAACTAGAAATCCAATTTCTCCATCCAAAGCCAGTTTTTCTGTCACTACCTTATATAAAAAACACCAAACTTACCTGATAACATATGCTGGCAAGTTTAGTACAGCATAGCATGTTTTACACGATTGGTGGATTGTAATGCAGTTGTCAGATAGGTATATTGAAATTCTGTCAGACAGTGTTCTGTTTTTTTTATAGAAAAAGAAATGCATTGAGATGGGAGAGGACTACAAAATACAATGATATAAATATACTCCACCAAAAAAACTACAGCGAGAGAATTAAAAATAAGCAGCCAAAATATCTAGAGAAAAAACAATGCACAACTGATCCTCAAGTCTATGCATTTCCTCCTAAAGAAACAAAAAGAAACACTTTGGAGCTAAGATAGTGTCTTATGTAGCTAGGCAGGCCTATCTCTCTGCATATCTATCATGGAAAAACCTTTGAATTAACCATGGGGTGCACACCATTAAGAAGCTAATCCAATCCCAAATGTTATCTACAGATGAGGAAGTTCGTTTGAAGATTCTGACATTCCTTTCCAACTGAATGCACAAAAGCAAAGCAAATACATTGCACTGCCTTAGAACTTTAGCATCTTTTCTGAAGCCAAAACCTCCAAAAAATACAAAGATATTAATGCAAGTCCTTAGGTCAAACCCAGTTCTCTTTGAAGATTACATCAAAGCTTTTTCAATGGAAGTTCCCAGCTTGAAAATGAGTAAATAGACAAGTCCTGTTTTTCAAACTAGAACAACATATCACACAGATATTAGGGGACAAAGTGGTGAAGCTTTTCACTTTTGTAAAATTTCAGTATTGTTAATCCTATTAAGAACACTCCAGCTGAATGATTTGAATTTGACCTTCAGTGGAGCTTTGGGTTTATCCAAAAAGAGTCTTTCGCTATTAAGATATTTAATGAGGAATTGACAAAAAGATTTGTAAGAAAAGACTCCCACATTGAATAACCACAATGTTTTTCCTTGTCACTTTGTCTGTGGAAAATTAGACAGTTCAAGCCAAATCAAATGTCAGATAGTGAGATATTTATTCGAAAGTTAAAATCTGATTCTCTCACTCTAACAACAAAACTTTATTGTAGAGAATGAATTTTAGATGCATTTCTTATTGTATTGTTGTCCACAATTAGCAGTTTGCACTGGTGTTACTATTAATTTAAGGAGTTCCAATGCACAAGGCTCCCCCCATTATGACGTATAGCCTGTCTGGGTTATGTTAAATTTTTTTACTCAATGCTTGGGTGACCAACTGTTCATGATTGTGTCTTGTGTAATCTACATTGCAATATGCTGAGTGATTCCTGTTGCTTGTTGGTCAGGTTGCGAACTTGGAGGACATACTATCAGAAAGAGGAGCTTGTGGTGTTGGATTCATTGCCAATTTGGAAAATAAAGCATCCCATGAGATTGTCAAGGATGCTCTAAATGCTTTAGGCTGTATGGAACATCGTGGAGGCTGTGGAGCAGATAATGACTCTGGTGATGGTTCAGGGCTAATGACTGCAATTCCATGGGATCTATTTGACAATTGGGCCAGCAAGCAAGGGATTGCTTCCTTTGATAAGTTACACACTGGTGTTGGAATGGTTTTCCTACCCAAAGAGGTCGAACTTCTGAATGAGGCTAAGAAAGGTAATAGTGTTGTTAATTTGAAGGGCATAATTTAATTGAGCTCTGATGATGTCAACCGTTTTTAGATTTTTCAAATGAAGAACCTGTTTTAGATAAAGCATTGAAGAGAACAAATAATAAGATCCCAATCCCCCAAAACAGTGCTGCTGTAACTATTGTTGAGAAGCTTTATTGTTGCATCAAAACTTGTGTAGTACAGTAGATGGCAGGTATTGCAGAGTCTGATTTCTGTATGTATGCTGTGGTAGCTGTTTTCTTCATTGTGTGAATTTTGATGGCTATCATTAGGAATTTCATTTACTTTAACAGTAAGATTTAATTGGTGTTTAATGATGAGTTGTGATTGCATATTTTCAGTATTGTTATTAAAAAAAGACCTTCCCACATATTAGAAAACAAGGGCAAAAAGACCTTTCCAATTTAAAAAGAGGCCAAAGCTGACTTTTCCCCTTTAAAAGTAGGGATCAAGTTGCAGCAAATTAGGTTGCGTTTTCACTGCTAACAGGTCGAGGCGGCCATCCAAGCCGCCATCAACCGTCTCTTTGTGTGGAGGGGCCGTTTTCCACCGCTCCTCTGCTATCCGAGCACAATAGCGCATGATTGAGTACCAAACCTAGACCTTGGTTAGCTAGAATCAAACTCATTGTCACCAGAACCAACACGACTTGGTTGAAGTAAATGTAGATTTTGACAATATTTTTGTCAAAACACAAGGACATCAATTGATCCGTGTAGGTGTAGCCATTCCTACATAGTGGGAAAAGATTTGTTGTTGTTGTGGGCCAAACATGGTTAAATTGGCAACCAAGTTTGTTCCAATTGGTAAGAAATTGCCTTATAGCTCACAAGGTCGTGAGTGCAGATCTCGCTATTAACCTGGAAACCTCATTGGTGGGTATTCTCTAAGTACCTCTATAAGTGCTCATAGAGTTGTGAGGCTTGCCTAGGCCCTTATGAGCCCCCAATGACCCAACTTACCTAAACTTTTTCATTACCAAAAGCAGGGTTAGATTGTTTGGTTCAGCCCTTTATCTTGGATTTCATTAGAACATGGTTTATGGAGATCAATTTAATTTATGTATATTGAAGTGATAAAACACTATTTTCACGCAAAATTCCACTACAATTTGCAGTCCTATGAAGCTTTTAGTTAAGTAGGCTCTAGTCTTTAACTTCTTTTGCATGCATCATGTTTGCCAGCACTCATGTTGCTAAATGAAACTGTTTCATAATAATGCTTAGACATGTTTTCGATGTCCAATGGATTTGTCCACCCGGTTTGAAACATTATTTGTTTGTCCATTATTGGAGTCTTTGGCAGAAGGAATATGCGCATAACATGTTTTGAAAGTGTGCTCTCTTTTTGGGATTTTGGTAGTTATTGCTGGATCGAAACGTCAAGATTTTCTTTGGAGACTTCTTCTAGATTTATTTATTTTTAAATTTTTATGGTGGCTTCATTTTAGTTTCTGCCAATGATTATTAATATTTAATTTTTAATGGTGGTGAGGGGAGTAGTTTTGCTAACAGATTCGTAGATGGATAGGATAGCTCCATTCACCTAATGCTCTCTTCTTCTTGTCTAGTTTTGATAAGTGTAGGGATACCACAAGAACTTTATTTTGAAGTACGAACATGAACTTTCCAAGTTACATGAGAGGTTCTTAAGCTTTCTAAAATATGAAGTTATACTGTTCATTCATTAGCTAAGCGAAAACTGTTCATCATTCGACTTGCATGTATTAATTAATATATGTGGCAATCCTTATTTTCCTACATTTTTTTTTGAAAATTTGAAAAGTTTGTTTTATTTCAACTCAATTTAACAATTAGAAAATTCTGAATAGCTAAAAAGATATTAAGTTAAAAGCAGATTTTTTAACATCTTAAAAGTGACGTGGACAAATGGAAGACTGCTAGATGTATTAATGAACACATGAAGTGAACAATTTTTGTTTAGCTAATGGAAGAAGGGTTTATTTGAAGATATTAGAATGTTTAAGGGCTTCTCATCTGGCCTGTCTCTACATTTTCCTACTTGTTTTGTTTCTCTTGGGTAACTCCAGAAGGACTTAATGTTTTTCTTCTTTGTACAATTGTACTTCTCTTTTTTTCTTGTTATTATTTTTTCTTCTATTAAAAATAAATGCGTATGTGGACTATGGTCACGCAAACAGTCTTCTGTGACATTATAGTGAGGTATCTCATTTTCATAAGTATTCAGTGTGCATGATAAATGGCCTGTGATGTGTTATTGCATACATTCCGTTAAATGGTTGAAAGGGAGCTTTGCACTCATACAGCTTTATGTATTCTGACTTTCAATTTCATCTTCAGTTGTTGTAAATATTTTTCGGCAAGAAGGTCTTGAGGTGCTTGGGTGGAGGCCTGTCCCTGTAAATGCTTCTGTTGTAGGTTATTATGCGAAGGAGACCATGCCCAACATACAGCAGGTATTTGTTAAGATCTTGAAAGAAGAAAATGTCGATGACATCGAACGAGAATTGTACATCTGTCGGAAATTAATTGAAAAAGCAGTAAGCTCAGAAAGTTGGGGAAATGACCTTTATTTCTGTTCTTTATCCAATCAAACCATAGTTTACAAGGGGATGCTTCGCTCAGAAGTTCTTGGGTTATTTTATTCTGACCTTCAAAATGATCTCTATAAGTCCCCCTTTGCCATTTATCATCGAAGATATAGCACAAATACTAGTCCCAGGTGGCCTCTTGCACAGCCAATGAGACTTCTTGGCCATAATGGAGAAATCAACACTATACAGGTTGAGGTTTCTTTGGCAATTAAAACCCCTCCATCAAATTTTACTTCAGATAAACCTATGAAATTGACACATATTTTTGCAGGGGAACTTGAATTGGATGCAATCACGAGAGTCGTCATTGAAGTCTCCTGTATGGCGGGATCGTGAAAATGAGATTCGTCCATATGGAAATCCAAAGGCATCAGACTCGGCAAATCTGGATAGTGCTGCAGAAGTATGTTAATAAATGTGTTTGAAGTTACAATTTATTTCTACTCAGATCTTAATGGTGATGGTTTGTTTGAAATTAATTGAACAAATATGGCCCTTGTAATTTTATGGTTCCCTATGCTTGTAAGCATAACTTTCTATTTGTGTTTCTGTGATTTTTCTCTCTCTTTTGTTTGCTCTGGGAGGATTTCTTTTATGAGTCTCACATTGAGTGAAAAAGTAAACCCAATGTGGTATTTAAAGCCATGATGGTGTCCCGCCTAATGAACCAGTCTTTTGGGTTGGACTCTACTCAATGGGCGTAAGTCATAACAATTAGTATTTTCATTGAGAGTTGAACTGCAGAAAAGGCTATCTGTAAGCTGGATTAAGGTATAATACCAAATACTAAAAGGTGATTAAAGTCGCCAAAAGGGAAAGGCTACCGTCAAGTCAGTTTTAGAAGGGGCAACTGAGAGTTTGGCTACAGAAGGGGCTGCTTATAGACAATTATGGTATAATACCAAATACTAATAGGTGAGTGAAGTCGCCGGAATGGTGGCTATTGTTAGGTCAGTGCCAATAGATGAAACAATTGTGGGATGTTGGCCCTTATAGGGGCGTCAATGTGGTGAGTCCTACATTGAGTAAAAAAGTAAGCTCAATATGATACTTAAAAGCCATGTGAGTCTCCCACCTAATGGAATAACCTTTTGGGTTGGGTTCTCCTCAGAACAATTTATTATCCCTCTTTGTTTGTATTCCTCTTATTTCTCTTAAATGTATTTTTTATTTTGTCAAACTAAAATACTTTTTAACAAAGAAGTGGCATAAAAGTTGAAACTGATGGTACACTTGGTGATAGTCACTGAGTTGATTTTCTCATCATTTTTTATTTTAACCCTTCTCGCCCTCTCTTTAACTGTTGTGTTTCTGACTTCAAGGCATACTAGTTCATCACTGGCATTGTTAGCCCTCTGCTTTTTGTTTGTTTGTGTGTATCAAATTCTCTGGTCATGATTGCATTTAGATTTGAATGGTCTCCTATTGTTCAGTTATTGATAAGAAGTGGTCGTAATCCTGAGGAAGCTATGATGATTCTTGTTCCAGAGGCTTACAATAATCACCCAACTCTGACAAACAAATACCCCGAGGTAATTTGTTTTTAAAATAACTGACATATTTATGCACGATAATGTATAGTATCCTCAATGGCCCTGTGATAAATCTTTACTCTGTTAAACCATGTTTCATCTGGCTTATTGTTTATATATGCCATATTTTCTATAGTTTCTCAAATAACAAAACATGTTCCATGAGATTCTTTGTGGGTTTGGCTAGGCACTTTAAAGCCCTGTTTTCATTTTTCATTGAAAAAAGTGGTATTGTCAGGGAGAATATCAGAGGGTGGCTGGGTGCAGAAAGAGGCACCAACACAGCTACTGACTGGAATGTTGGTAATTCTTATGTCACCCGCAAAGTCATGGACAGTACGTGTCATACATGTATGGAAACATGTCTTTGTAATATAACTTTTCTTATTCCTATAATTGACTGGATGTGGCTCCAAGATGATGAATTGGTTTGAAATTTGAAACCATTTATGCTTTGAAACTGTGAATTAATTGGAAAACAAAAATGATGTTAGTGTTAGAGTATACAGCACATGGCTCACAGCTAACTCAGTTAGCTATTAATACTATTAGTTTGTGTGATGATATGTTAACTCGTGTTAGGCAGTTAAGTTATTGTCAGTGTTGGCAAATGAGACAATGTAGAGTGGAAAAGGAGAGGGAGAAAGTGTATATAATTAGTGTGAAAATGCTCTGAAAATGATAAACTGAATTAACCAACTAAAAGCAGTTACAGCTTGAGCATTTATGGTATTCAGTATCCAGTGCACTCTTGCTAGAATATTCTAACTAGAGGAGAAATATTCTATTTATTCTAAGCTGCATTAGACATAATACACATGCAGCGAACTCAACATACTCTAACATTTCCCCCTCAAACTCAGGGTGGGTGCTCCAAAGCATTTTGATCAAAACCCTGGCGTTTTCTCTTTAAAGAGCAAAAAAGAAGACTCGATACTGCTTTCAGTACTCAGTTTTCATGCTTGCTTTTGAAATATGCAACCTCTGTTCTGTTTGTTGCATCTTATTGTTTATTTCTAGCCCCCTTTAAGATAAATGCTTTCAGTACTCAGTTTTCAAGCTTGCTTTTGAAAAATGCAACCTCTGTTCTGTTGCATCTTATTGTTTATTTCTAGCAATCTTCCCAATACATTTTCTTCAGTTTCTGCATGGAAGTGTCCTAAACGCTGTTCTTATTCCTTAGGTGGTTGACTTCTATGACTACTACAAGGGTCAGATGGAGGCTTGGGATGGACCAGCGTTGCTGTTATTCAGGTAAAAAGGCTAAAATAATTCCAGAGGGACATGATTGCCCTGTTGACCTATCACTTTATCCTAATTAATGGTACTGGGCTTTAAGAAGATTAAGAAATAGAAGTTATCATCAAAGTTTGGTTATTTGAAAAACTATAAGTTGAATTCAATGATCCTAGTCTGTGTGCCTGTGGTGTGCTACCAAATGGAAGGGGAAGGTGAGGGGTCCAAGAGGAAAAAATTCCATTGCATTTTTTGATTTACAGTTATTTAGTCACTCTTCTTTAGTGAACTAATTGTTTTTGATACTTCCCATACCCCAATGTTTAAGGTTGGCAAAATAAGAATTGAAGGGGCTTGCTATGAGAATTTATTATTTGAAATGAGGGATATAAATTTGTTTTGTGTGTCTTTTTGTGCAGCAATGTCATTACATAATGCAAATATTTACCTTTTTTCTGCATTGTTTAGAGAAATTTGCCCTGTTAGTTTGAATTTAATATTATATTGGGTTGTTCATTTTCCTTTGCAAACAAACATTGAATTGTTCAGTAAATTTGTTACTAGTAAATGGTAATGAGACCTTTGTTTATTGTTTAAATCTTTTATTCCAAAGTTGTCATTTTGTCTGATTGTTGGTAATCTAATTTATCTGACTCAGTGATGGAAAAACTCTCGGTGCATGTCTTGATCGAAATGGACTGAGACCTGCTAGGTACTGGCGAACATCAGACAATATGGTCTATGTTGCCTCTGAGGTGAATTCCCTGATTTCTATGTCTTGGATATAATATATGTTGATTCAATGTTGTAAGATTTTACTTTTCAGATGACTGTTCTACTTTGTTGTCTGATTCTTGAACCTACTCGTGATGATGTTGTTTTGGCTGAATTTGGACTTTGAAGAGACTATATGATGAACTCTATTTTACTAAATCTTTTAGTCCCATCCCAGTATGGACGGCACTGAGATGGGTTTTGCTATGCCATCCCAGATTTGAATCCCAGCTCCAAATCCTGGGATCTCACTGAGAATGGGATGGCAGGGTTAAAGCTTTTACCCTCATTTTTAAAATGTCATATCCCTTTTTTCACCTTTTGTTTATTTTGATAAACCCCTAAAGCTAATTCGAACAAAAAGGACCTGGGTGAGTAGCTCTCAACTGCCAAACCCTTCTCCTGCAACTTCTTCCTATTCAACCCTTGCAACCTTGTGAGCCCTCAACCTTGGCATCATCCCAGCCACCACTATATGAGCCATAAACCTTCTTCGCGGTGTTGTTTTGAATGCTTAGAATAGACCAATAGTTTAAGCCTAGTTCCTAGTACTTAGTACTTACTTTTAAGCCTTAGAGAGGCTTAATTCTTAAACTTAGTTGACTTAAATTGGGTTTTTTTTACAATAGTAGGAATTGCTTATTTTGCTTCCCTAAACATCCCTATCCTGGCCATCCGCTATCTCGTTTTTTGGGTGGGTTGCTCTGGGATTGACGACATGCTTTGCTCATAAATACACACTCAAGGAGAGTATGTCAGATATTAGTTCTCTTACTCATTTTTTCCTGGTACACACACCCAGTGTATGTAGGTCTTGCTTTGCCTTTAGCTCTAATGTGTTTTTTAATGGTCTTTATCATTAATTTTAAATGTTAATTGTATAATCTCATTCAAACATATATATTTGAAAGTTAGAATGTGGAGTACTTATATGCAGTAATGTGAATTATAGTTCTGAAGCCATTGATTCTGTTTCATGACTTTCAATTATTGGATTTAAGATATATGTATTGTCTCGTTCTCTTTTAGGTTGGTGTTGTGCCAGTGGATGACTCAAAGGTTATCTCAAAAGGCCGATTAGGTCCAGGCATGATGATTACTGTTGATTTACTTGGTGGTCAGGTCTGTGATGCAATATTCTCTTGTTTTGCTTGGTGTACTTTTGAACATGTGCATATTTTCTTCTAACAGTTTGTTTCTGAAAATATTTATTCCTTATTAAATTAAATGTTTATCCAACTTAGAATTCTCTTTTATTACGTGTGATGCTATGGTCCCTACATAAAATATAAATGTTTGCTGAGTGAAATAGCATCCCAAGTATTTTTCTATATAAAACACATTGGTCTAGTATTTCCCTTTTCGCCTTTTCTGTTGATATTGAAGTTTTGTTATTGAAGCCAAGTTTTGTTTTCTTCTTTCAAACTAAAAGTCTAAAGGTTCATAATCCTTTACAAGAGGAAAGGAAGCATAGTTAAGAACTACAACACATGATATGCAGGACTATAAGAAATCTAGGAGTTTGTTTTGAAAATATAAATGAGAGATTTATTTTGAAATCTAGGAGTAATATGATTTTATGTCATATTGGGCTATAAAACTCAAAGTCTAACTGACTGATAGAATTGATATATATATATATAATGTATGTATTTTCTCATAACAATATTTGGCGAGGGTCACGGTCTTTGTTTTATTCAAACAACTTACATGGCAGGTGTATGAGAATCCAGAGGTTAAAAAGCGAGTAGCCTTATCAAATCCATATGGGAACTGGATCAAGGAAAATCTGCGGTCTTTGAAGCCTGTGGACTTTCTTTCAGCAGCTGCGATGGACAACGATGCAGTATTAAGACACCAACAGTGAGTTTTGTATAGATTTATTTCTTAGTTTTTGTCCTTGATGATGGAATTCCTGTTTTTAAGTCTTTTATCAAAAGATAATTCTTTCTTGAAATGTTGCCATTCATAAATCCTGTCATGAATAGTGGTTTACTCACTACTGTTGCTTTATGAATAGTGGTTTTGGATGAAAATTGGAAAGTCTAAACAATGCAATTTTCTTTTAGGAGTAAGATATTCTTCTCTAGGGACCAGGAGAAGGATCTTAATGTGTAGTGCCTTCTATTAATCACCTGTCAACTTAAGTGGATTATGACTATTTTCTATGACCATGTCTGTGTTCTCATCTAGTTTCTCAAGTATGTTTTGCCTTATATTGCAGCATAGTAAACAATATTTTTAATGATTCTTACTGAACCACTCTTTGATGAGACCAGGGCATTTGGGTACTCTAGTGAAGATGTCCAGATGGTGATTGAGAGTATGGCTTCTCAAGGAAAGGAGCCCACATTTTGCATGGGAGATGATATTCCACTGGCAGCATTGTCTCAGAAGCCTCACATGCTTTTTGATTATTTTAAGCAACGCTTTGCGCAGGTGAGCTAGAGTATTTTCTGACAAATTATTCTATTAAGTAAATTCTTTTGTAACTGTAACCAAAATTTGATACAATGGATTTGTATTGCGAAGGCACTTCTCTAATTACATCTATGACAATGATTTACTATATATTATTGCTGTTTACTGTGCCATAAGATATATGGTACTGCTGACTGTGTATGGTATTCATTATATGCCTATGCTTAAACTCTGCATATCTCTATCATTTTGTGTATCTATCTGTGGATTCGTGCATGTAAGGTTCATTTCTTTTCCAGATGAGCTAAGATACCATTAAGCTTTCTTACTGTCATGTACTTTTTCCCTCTTGTTTCCCTCCTACATGGGTTTTAGAAGGATACCCTGTCCTCCTGTTCCTTTTTTGGGGGTGGGTGTTGAGGGACAGAGAGGAATCTATTCAGATGCAAGATGGACTTTTTTCATCACTCGATGTGGATTGTTTAATTGTTGATCTTGTTGAAGCCTGAAGGTTATTATGACCTTCAATAATTGGGATGATTGGTTACACAAACAAAATCTGTATTCTTCATAAACCAAGAAAGAGTTCAAATTAGTATGCATGGTTCACTCAATCTGTTGGAAAATATATTTTTCTCATGCATTTGTCTGTGTTACTTCCATTCCAGTTTAACATCGGAGACTCACAAAATGGCACAACTGAGGATTTAGTATTTACTCTACAAATCCATATTTTTAAATTATTCTAGTAGTCTAAGCTTTTATTTGACATGCACTATTCTTAACTGATATGCACCCACCATATGTATTTATAATGCTCTTCAGTTTAATTTCCTGTGACCACCCCAGTTTTATTCATTTTCCAAAGTACAGGTTACAAACCCTGCTATTGATCCTCTTCGTGAAGGATTGGTTATGTCTCTTGAAGTCAACATAGGGAAACGGGGGAATATATTGGAAGTTGGACCAGAGAATGCTTCACAGGTATTTTAGCATATCCATGTAATATTTGGTTTGTCTTTGTTTTTATATAATGCCTATGATTTTGTTGCCTTTTCTTTTCCATGAGCTGATGGTATTGTTATGGAGCAGGTTATATTGTCTAGTCCAGTATTGAACGAAGGGGATCTTGAGTCATTACTAAAGGACACACACTTAAAACCACAAGTATTGCCCACATTTTTTGATATATCTAAGGGGATTGATGGTTCCTTGGAAAAAGCATTAAATAAGCTTTGTGAAGCTGCAGATGAAGCTGTTAGAAATGGTTCCCAGTTGCTTGTTCTTTCTGACCGTTCAGATGAACTGGTAAGGACCATCTAATGTAATACACAAAAGTTTATAGGTAGTTCTCATGGATAGACGCAATGATTTGATACATTTTTCATTAGATGATCATTTGACGTGATATGTTATTGTCTGCATTAGTAATGTATCATCCTTATTGCTTTGAAGTGTCTTGTGATGTTGCTTTTAGGTTTGATAATATATATTGTCTGTCTTAAAATACTAGTTTAACTATGACCATTGATGGAGGCTATTTACTTGCTACGATGATTGATGGAGACTATTTACTTGCTACGATGATTGATGGAGACTATTTACTTGCTACGTTGATTGATGGAGACTATTTACTCGCTACGATGATTGATGAAGACTATGTACTTTCTACAATTGTTGAAGACTATATACTTCCTACGACGATTGATGAGGACTATATACTTCCTACGACGATTGATGAAAATATATCAAAGGAATCAAAGGTTTTGTGGAAAACTCTAGAGAAGAAAGGTGTTCGAATTACCTATATTCGAGCAATCAAGGATATGTATGATGAGGTCAAGACCAACGTGAGGATAGAAGACAGAGTCTCATAAGATTTTACTATTGTCATAAGACTAAACCAAGGGTGAACATTGAGCCCCTATTTGTTTATATTGGTCTTGGATGTGGTCATTGAGCATACCCAAGAACCACTACCTTAGTACATGTTTTTTGCGGATGATATTGTCTTAGTAGGAAACTTGAGAGAGGAATTAAATGAGAAGCTAGAAATATGGGGATAAGCTGTAGAAGTATATGGATTTCGTATAAGCCGAACTGCCGAAGTAAGACGAAATATATGGAGGGTAAGTTCAATAAGAGGTGGACAAACCCTACTGTAAAGGTAGATTGAGGATCATATCGTACCACAAGTCACTAGATTTAGGTATCTTGGGTAAATCATACAAAATGATGGAGAATTGACAGATATGTGAACCATACCCTTCTTACTTTGTGCAAAATCTTTCAGCTTAATCAAGAGAAAGTTCTACATATTTGAGCAGCCAAGTGATTCCTTTTCTTAAACAAAGAGTCTCTTTATATTTGTGTTCTTCTTAGGACCCCAATTGGAATTTTAAAGATACAATAGAGATGCTTGACATGATTTAACAAGAGTAACTAAACCTCTCTACAGGTGGTGCCTTTCCAAATATCCAGTCATTTGGATTTTGTTAATTATCCCAAAAATGTTTCTTCAAGATTAATCCAAGAGTAATTTGGATTAGTAATTTTATTTTTGCAAGCACAATTTTGGGTATTACATTATTGTGCAAATAAATCTGCAATTCTGCATAACTTTTGCCTTCGTAAATTTGCATTTATGATGATGAATGAATCTTGTGTGATTCTCATGAATAGCTGCTGATTATCTTCATTTTTATAGATTTTTGGTTGGATCTTTAATTGATTTTACCATTTATGCTTTAGTTTTTCTATGTGAGCTAATGCATTCCCTTTTCTCTGGTCCCAGCAACCAACACATCCTGCAATTCCTATACTTCTTGCTGTTGGTACTGTTCATCAGCATCTAATTGAGAATGGCCTGAGGACGTCAGCTTCAATTGTAGCTGATACTGCTCATTGCTTTAGCACTCATCAGTTTGCATGTTTAATAGGATATGGTGCAAGGTTATCTAATGCCTCCACGAAACCCTTTGTTATCCATTGTTTTTAAGTTTATTGGTTCTTCCGTGTTGTAACATTTGGAATTGTGTTTCTGATCTAATAATCATTTTAATCTGAGTTTGTTTAAGCTTGGTATAAATAGAAGATTTTTCTGTACCTTGTTTATTTTCCAGTTTATGAAACAGTGGTATGCCAACCGGGAACATGCTTAATTAAGTTCACTTGCCTCTATCTTCTTGAGCACAACTTGATATGCCTCTTTTTATTGTTTTAGTGCTGTTTGTCCATATTTGGCATTGGAGACATGCCGGCAGTGGCGATTGAGTAACAAAACTGTAAATCTGATGAGGAATGGAAAGATGCCTACTGTATCAATTGAACAAGCGCAGAAAAACTATTCCAAGGTTAGTGCTCAACTTCAAACTGCTATTTTGATTTTATTTCCGATGCACAACCTATAACATGAATGCTTTTGTTGGATATGCTCTGTAAATGAGAAGTCTATTGTATTTGAATTAATTATTTAATTTGTTTGATAAACATTAGTCCTTAGGATAACTGGGGATAAGTATCCTAAATTTTTTGGGGAAGGAACAATACACCAGAAAATAAAGAAAACTAATTTAGTTTACTATGTAGTTTCTGTGCTTGTTTGACAAGGTAACACCATAAAAACATACCCACCAGTAGAACACCAAATATAAGTTAGAAAAGCAACTTATTTGGTGATAAATGCAAAAGGTGGGGTCGATATAGTCATAGAATATTATGAACATGGCTACTGGTCAACTTGTTTTTAACTTTTGCAAAGTCATTTTTGTAAGCTTCAATTCCTAGCTTGTGAGTATAAGCCCAAAATAGTAAAATGAATTTCAAATTTCGTTCAGGAAGATCATCCAAAGAATTATAAAATGTTTCATGAGTGTTTATTATAGCAAAAGCTCCCTCGTATAAGGCACCAGAACGGCAGAAACTTCAGGTGCTCTAGCTGTTGGGGTCCTTGGGATGCCATTTTGGGAGTGGATCGATCATAGGGAGGAGAATCTACTGATGGGGACACATGCTCCAGTTGAAACTTGGAATGCATAGAACTGAGCATGGAAGTTGTAGAAAAAAGGGGGGAAATTAGATTCTGGTGGCTGGAGTGAGAGCAAAACAGAAGTCGCCTAACTGAACAAAGGAAAAAAATAGATTCTGGTTGGGCTAGTACTATGAAGATGGAGGGCGCAGGCAAAATGAAGTCAGCTAACAAAGGATATCCATATTTTGGAACTTAGAAGCTTCATAGTTTTCAGATCAAGTCACGAAGGATGTTATTGTTTTGATATCATGTTGAAATTCCTGGGGAAGGTAGAAAGTAAAGAGTGTGAGAAAGTAGGACTCTGAATAATTGATATTATTATATGATGATGTGAGTTGATAAAATACTAACTACATCAATTTGTACAAATAATCTAGGTCAAGTATGAGTATAGTACAACTAGTACTAGCCCAACCTATTAGACTACTAACATAGTAAGACTCAAAAAATAAAAACAATATTATTCTAAAAGGGGACTTTAATTGAGAGTTTTTATCCTCCTTTATGGTGATTTCCTTCTTTCTATCATTGAATTCCTGTTATTCTTTTAAAAATTTGTGATAACTAATGACGAATGGTTTGCATTTTTGCTTGCATTTCAGGCTGTAAAAGCAGGTCTTCTTAAAATTCTTTCCAAAATGGGCATCTCATTACTTTCAAGGTATGTGAAGAACAACTACTACCAGAGTATGCTTACATGACCAGTTGTAAATAGATTAGTAGTTTTAATTGTTTCTCTAGAAAAAAGAAAAACCTTTCCTTAATTACTATGTTTTTGACAAATCAATGTGTCAATTCCTTGTATATAGTTACTGTGGTGCACAGATATTTGAAGTTTATGGGCTGGGGAAGGAAGTTGTCGATCTTGCATTCAGAGGAAGTGTGTCAAAAATTGGTGGATTAACTTTTGATGAGGTGAGGAATAATGCAGAACTGAAGCATATGTATGTAAACATAAATTATGCTAATATTTTACCCGCAGGATAGGCATAAATTCATTGTAAATATATATTGCCTTTCATCGATGCTATCACATAGAAACAACTTCTTCGCTTGGAGGGTAAACATGCGCACATCTACCCTCCTTAGATCCCATCAGGTGGGAGCCTCGTGCACTGGGCTGCCCCTTTTATATTTTTAAGATGATGAATTAATTATTGGTTAACATGAGTTGCATTTACACCAGTTAATTGGTGAATAGATTATTGGTTAACATGTGAATTTGTTAACCAATCAATACACATTATCACCAATAATTTCAATTCACTCATCATTATTCATTAATCAGTGTATGGACTGTGTGGGATACGAGGTATAGGACTAATATAACTGTGAGGTGAAGAATCAAGAGTTCAAATAATGACAATACTAGCTGCTTTTATTTGGATATAAGTACTCCAGTTCAACCAATGACAATACTAACTGCTTTTATTAATGGATTTAACTTATGAAGAAATTTTCCTCTTACTTCCTATGTGGTGCAGCTGGCAAGAGAGACCCTATCTTTCTGGGTGAAAGCATTCAGTGAAGATACGGCTAAAAGATTGGAAAATTTTGGATTTATACAGTTCAGACCTGGGGGTACAATTTGATGCTTGACTTGTTAAGATTTAAAAAATCAGCTCACTTTTTGCTATTTTTTTGAAGCTTTACAGAATGAGTTTTACTATATTCAGAAGTAATGTTGGGGGTAGGGGTACATAAAATTGACTGACTTTGACTTACATTTTCAAAGGGGAGTATCATGCAAATAATCCTGAGATGTCAAAGTTGCTCCACAAAGCTGTTCGTCAAAAAAGTCAAAGTGCCTTTTCAGTTTATCAGCAGCATTTGGCTAACCGACCTGTTAATGTAAGTCCCGAAGATCCTACTTTCATTCTTTTATTATGCATTTTATTACAACATGATTATGTGACATAATGTTTTGTTCACTGCAGGTTCTTCGTGATCTTGTTGAGTTTAAAAGTGGTCGTTCTCCAATACCTGTGGGGAAGGTTGAACCTGCTTCATCTATTGTTCAAAGGTTTTGCACTGGCGGGATGTCACTTGGAGCTATTTCAAGAGAAACTCATGAAGCAATTGCAATTGCAATGAACAGATTAGGTGGAAAATCAAATTCAGGGGAAGGTGGTGAGGTAATAGAATATTTATCCAAATAATACTATTGATTTAAATCTCCACCGGAAATTTTTCTGATAAAAATGTATACATAGTCAATAAAAGGCTTTTTTTATTACTTAGTTTTTTGATTTGTAATTCCGCTATGACTACATGTATTCATATATTGCTTTCAGGATCCTATTCGCTGGAAACCACTTTCAGATGTTGTTGATGGTTACTCTCCAACTCTTCCTCATCTTAAAGGTCTTCAAAATGGGGATACTGCTACCAGTGCTATCAAGCAGGTCATTGCTCTGAATTTTGGAAAATGCCTTCATTAACATTATTGAACTTGGCATATAGTAAACAAATGCTGGTAATTGTAGAATGGTGGGAAATTCTTTGGTTGGATTATTTCAATGCAAAAGATTCATTTGTTCTTTCTGTAATCAAATTACTTAGCCATTTTATAAAATCCTTATAGCATAAAGCTTTCCAGAAACTGTTATTATCTGTTAAGTTAATGGGCCTAATTAAATAATGTGGTTTGTTCTGTTCAGCCGAGGCCTTGCAATTATATGAAGTAATTTAATTGATTGACCGGGTGACTTATGCATTAGTAACAATCCTTGTGTAACATCAAATTTTATCATTTGTTCTGCAATCCTAAAACTAAACAGAAATAAACTGCTTTATAATAATCTCCAGTGAAGAATGAGTAAAAAAGAGAGATCTTCACAATATGGTTAGTCCTGTCTTTTCCCACTCTCAAACCTAAGTATAGATGAAAGAATTTGTGTGTTTTGCTGAAAAGTGCAAGAGGCATTGTGGGTCTGCCAACATGTGATGGTCTTCATGCTGCCTTACCTTAGAGTCCAGAACTCCAGAGTCCAGATTCATGAAGGAACCTTTACCAACAGAAGGCTTATGTAGATTGTACAAAAAATTCAAATTCTTAGTTTGATTGATCCCACTAGGTGGGGTCAACTACATGAATCGAATAACGTCATCATGCTCTATCATACGAGTCTTGTGATTTAAATTGTATTTATTCTAAAATCTAAAGTTCATCTAACAGCTCTACTCATTTACTAATTCTGTTAGGCAATGATATTCTGCTAAAATATATTGCATTTTCTTCAGGTTGCTTCTGGAAGGTTTGGTGTCACCCCAACATTCTTGGCAAATGCTGATCAAATTGAAATTAAAATTGCACAAGGTGCAAAGCCTGGTGAAGGTGGACAATTGCCTGGGAAAAAAGTTAGCATGTATATAGCACGGTTGAGAAATTCTAAGCCAGGGGTTCCTCTTATATCTCCACCTCCTCATCATGACATTTATTCTATTGAGGATCTTGCTCAACTGATATTTGATCTTCATCAGGTGATTCTCTTACTTCCTTTATTTTCTTGTTTTCTTTCAATGGAATCTACTTAGGAAATATCTCTATGGTTGAACAGGTGAACCCTAGGGCCAAGGTGTCAGTAAAATTGGTTGCTGAAGCTGGAATTGGCACTATTGCATCTGGGGTTGCTAAGGGAAATGCTGACATTATACAGGTATCTACTGTGACCAGTCATTCATGTTTTTTACTTGCATATCTATAATTATATTTCTCAAATTCTTAATCCTTTTGAAGCATAAGGTTTCATAATGTGATTAACTCACAGATTTCAGGGCATGATGGTGGAACGGGAGCAAGCCCTATAAGTTCCATCAAGCATGCAGGAGGTCCTTGGGAACTTGGACTCACAGAATCTCACCAGGTTATAATTGAATCATGATACTTTGTAGTTTTGATTTATTCTTATCATTTTCTTATCTCTATCATTATATGTTATACGCTTGTTGATTTTGGACTATTTTTCTCAGACACTAATAGAAAATGGACTTAGAGAAAGGGTCATTCTCAGAGTTGATGGTGGCTTTAGAAGTGGAGTTGATGTCATAATGGCAGCAATAATGGGTGCTGATGAATATGGGTTTGGGTCTGTGGCAATGATTGCTACTGGTTGTGTTATGGCCCGCATTTGCCACACCAATAATTGCCCAGTTGGGGTTGCCAGTCAGGTGTTTAGAAGACTGGTTTATTTACAAGTTCTAATGCAATGATCATTTGTCTTTATCTAATTAGACTTCATTACACTTTAGAGGGAGGAGTTGCGAGCACGCTTTCCTGGTGTTCCTGGAGATCTCGTCAACTTCTTTTTATATGTTGCTGAGGAGGTATTTTGTGGCTGCTATTGATATCTTTTGTGTTGCCGTTATTAATTTCCGTTCTCATGGACCACTTTGAAGTTTTGGTGAAGTAGTGTTTTCCTCATCCTGTCTTCAAAAAGTTGTTATTATTTGTCCAGGTAAGAGGCATATTGGCACAACTGGGGTATGAGAAATTGGATGATATAATTGGCCAGACAGACTTGTTGCGACCAAGAGACATCTCTCTACTGAAAACTCAGCACCTAGATCTAAGTTATCTCCTCAATGTACGTATTGCATATAATCAAATATATTTTGATTGAGTTGTACTTAAATCTTTATTTTTCCTATTTTTGCCTTTTTGAGTTGGACAAGTAGCTGCTTCTCTAGACTTGTGTGTGATGAACCATTCATTTTCAGAATGTTGGGTTGCCTAAATGGAGTAGTTCAGCAATCAGGAATCAAGAGCCTCATACCAATGGTCCTGTTCTCGATGATGTTTTGCTAGCAGATCCAGAGGTAACTATACAAAACTATAGATGTTTGTAATGGAAAAAACATTGGCATATCCCTGGAATTTGGTTTTCCTTAAAGCGGTTTGTGTGACGGTCATGTTTAGTGCTCAAATACTAGGACCCACTCAAGTTCAAGTTAATTCTATCCATAAGCCTCCTAGAAATTGTCATCTTACTATCTCAAGATTTTTTATAGGATCAGGAACTTCTACTGGAGAGCTCACTCCTGTTCTCATCCTAAAACTTAAATATATATGGCATTGAATTAGTTTTACATGTTAAGTTGAGAAAAAAAGGTTTTACTAATATTCAGCCTCTAACAATGATGAGTTAAGATTCTGAACTTTGTGTCATCTTATGCTTCTTAAGTAATTACTGTCTCCAGAATGATAAAAAGATCCTGAAACTATTCAAAGTAGTTTTGAAACAAGCTGATAGGGAAAGGGGTATAGAAAACACCAGATCCCTACTAGTGATTTTTTATGTAATCTTTATCTATTCTGAGTATCTTACCTTTTTCAGAAGTTGATTCCATGAATCTCAACATTTCTTAATTCAAATAAGTTATATTTTAACAAAAATAAAATATACAACTTTTCAGTTAATGTTTGAGTAAATACCTATTTTGGTCCCTCAAAATTTTCACATGTACCAGTTTGGTCCCTCAGATTTTGAAAACTTAAAATGGTCCCAAAAATATCAAATGTGAGTCAAATTAATCATTTTTAGCATATTTTATGTTTTATGACACCTGATAGAGACTATTCTAACTTACATTCGTGATCATTGAGTACTAATTTGGATTATTTGTTTTGGGATCAAATTGGTATACCTGGAAATTTTTTAGGACTAAAGTGGGTACTCACTCTTAATATATTTCCTGAGAAGTTATTCAATTCATTATTAGGGACAAAGAGATGCTTTATAGAAAAGTGTCATACATGACTCAGCAGTATGAAATAGTTTTTTTGTTCAGATTGCAGATGCCATTGAAAATGAAAAAGCGGTTAGTAAGACTACAAAAATATACAACATCGATCGTGCTGTTTGTGGGCGTATAGCTGGTGTCATTGCAAAGAAGTATGGTGACACTGGTTTTGCTGGACAGTTGAATCTAACGTAAGATGTTTTACAGTGCAATTTGAAATTTAATATCTTAAAGATGGGTGTATTTATGGAAGCTGAATGATTTTATACATGCTTCCAGATTTACAGGAAGCGCTGGGCAGTCATTTGCATGCTTTTTAACACCTGGAATGAACATACGACTTGTCGGAGAGGCTAATGACTATGTGGGCAAGGTATCTTATTAAGTCTTCTTTTTGCGCATTACTTGAGAACTTTGTGAAAATTAAATGTAATTGTGTGACTATTATTCACTTATTTATTGAAGAGTGATACTTGTGCTTTGATTGCTTGATTATTTTATTCCACTATTCTTTATTTAGTGGGTTGCTGTACATTGTTTAGCACATAAAATAGTTGATAAGTTTCATTTTGGTGTTCTTCCCTGGGTTTCCTTGGATTTGTATTAAATGGTGTTATTTATTTGCCAATCAAATTTAGCAATATAAGGGTAGCCTAACATTAATGCTACCCCTTTATCACCAGTGAACGAAATGGATGATTTTTTGCTTTTGTAGAGTCCTTTAGGAATTTATTATTTGATACCCAAGTTGAGGCACATTGTTGTAATGTTTATTTGTAACTTTGCCAGGGCATTGCTGGAGGTGAGTTGGTTGTCACTCCAGTTGAAAAGACAGGATTTCAACCCGAGGATGCAACTATTGTGGGGAACACTTGCTTGTATGGAGCAACGGGTGGACAAGTCTTTGTTAAAGGGAAAGCTGGGGAGAGATTTGCTGTGAGAAATTCACTTGCTGAAGCTGTGGTTGAAGGCACAGGAGATCATTGTTGCGAGTACATGACTGGTGGCTGTGTGGTTATCCTGGGAAAGTAAGTAATCTTCATCAAATCTGTACTATTCTTCCCCTCACCCTCTGCCCCTTTCTCTTTATGTAGTTGATCAAATTGATGTAGTTGAACTGAATTTAATTGCGCCTTTCACATGTGTTTATACCTTGATAGAGTGGGTAGAAATGTAGCTGCTGGAATGACTGGAGGGTTGGCTTACATTCTTGATGAGGACAATACTCTTATACCCAAGGTTTGTGCCAGTGAAATAATAGGAAATGCATGCATGCAATAAATACTATTACTTTCTTAAGGAACTCCCAAATATTGCAAGTGCCTATGCATGAAATACCAATGGTTTTTGTGTTCTGCTTCTAAATGCATCTTGTTATAGTAATTATAATTATCTAATTTTAATATTTGCCTATCAAAAAAGTTCTTATTCTAATATACTTCCGTTATGGTAGTGTGTCATGATTAAGCACCCAAGTACATGTCATCAATCACAAAAAATCGTCTTAACCAAGGGAAATTTTTCAGAGACACCCTCCTCTATACACACAAAAAAGGGGGAAGCATACACATTTAAAAAAATGATAATAACCTCCATAGCCTTTGTATTCATGTTGCAAAAAACAATACCATTGAAGCATACACATTTAAAAAAAATGATAATAACCTTCATCGCCTTTTTATTCATGTTGCATGAAAAAAAACCATTTTTTTTTCTTTCGTGATGCTTATATCCGGGAATTTTCACAGGTAAACAGAGAAATTGTAAAAATCCAACGAGTCTCAGCACCTGTGGGGCAGATACAGCTGAAGAGCCTAATTGAAGCCCATGTCGTAAGCACCTAGTCTACTTACACGAGACTTAATGCATGTGCAATTCAATAAGCAGAAAATATTCATGTCATATAAAATTTGTATCATTTTTATATCAGTTGATTGTCATAATCCATAAATTGATTTTGTAACCTCTTTCTGAAGGAAAAAACGGGAAGCAACAAAGGCGCCGTTATTCTGAAGGACTGGGAAAAGTACTTACCACTATTTTGGCAGCTGGTTCCACCCAGTGAAGAAGACACTCCAGAAGCAAATCCCAAGTATGACACAACTACTGCAGAGCAGGTCACTTTTCAGTCTGCTTAGGATAATAATATGAGCCTCGATTACGCCAGGCTTTGGAGCCATTGTTGTGTCCTTGCTTTGTACAGGAATTGAAGATGGTTTATCATTAGGGTGGAAATGCTAACCAAAATATGGGATATACTAATTATCCCATGAAACCGTAGGGCTGCATCCATTCTAAAGGTCATATTTGCCATTAGTTCCAAGCAACCCTTGTAAATCCCATTTGAAGCATTAGCCTTCCCTTTACTTCAAAGCTTCAGTATAGGCACTTGAAAGAAAAACTCTAAATAAAATGCAGTTCATGCGAATCTGGTTTGAAGTTTGTGGATGGTGAAAATAAATTACTGGATTGATATGTCTACTCATCTCTCATCTGTCTGAGCAAATGAAAAATTAATGTTTTTCACATGCACTGTTGAAATACTTTAAATAATTTGTCATGATTTTTATTTTCTTTTTTTGCGTATGTTTTATTGTTACTCATGTTCAGGAATTCTCCTTTTATTTTAGGAGTAATAGGTTTATTGTGCTGTTGATTTAAAGTTTGACTTTTTTGAGATTAGGTTTCTATTAATGGATGCATTTTGTTGTATAAAAATGGGTTGAATGGATAGTTTTCCTTAGAAGCCCCTAGTAATTATGTGATTTGTGAGTGTTATTCGCACCCTTTATTAAGCGTAATTGATAAATTTTGTTTTAAACTTCACAGAAGGTAGAGAAACACTTCTACTATGGTTTGCATCGTATCTTATGCTGCTTACAATAATGCATTATTACGCCAGGGAACTGAAACTTAAACATGCCATTGTCCTTTCAGACTAAGAGAGATAATTTTGAGAAATGATAAAAAATGAAAAGAGTACGGATTCCATAAACTAATATTATCAAGTGTACATTTGTACTCAACATATTAAGGAAATAATTAAATGTTTAGATATAATGTACAGTGTATTTAAAACATAAAGGTTTGTACCTTCGTACTGTCATAACAAACTAGTTCAATTATGGAAGTGTATTCCTGAAACTTGTAATATTAATATAAGGATTTATATACCCTCATTTATTATTTATTTGTATTACATTTTTGAATAGTCAATTATGATTAAATGTTAATGGTATATGATGTTGTGACAATGTATGAAACAAATATATTGTTCGCGTACTTATTTTTTCTCTTATAAATATTTCCAAGTATATTAATGTACTTCAATAATCGTGAGAATGATATATCATCCTAATAATTGTGAATATGATATATCTTTAAGAATATTTTATTGTGAAGTAACTTCACCTCATGACTGAGGACATCCCAAATCTCCTTTTATGGTCTTCCATTTTACAATGCTCAACAATACTGAATTTATTTTTACTAGAGGTAAATAGAGATGGCAAAATACTCGTATTTGTGGGTAGTAAAACCCATACGGGCACGGGTACGTGTCACAAATGGATATTCGCAGGTTTTAGAAATAGGTTTTTAAAAATATCTGTAGTACATATAAGGGGTATGAGTATTATGATACTTGGACTTGCAGGTATCCGTTATATATATGATTACTACATTATTTTTAATTAAAATAAAAAATACACTATCATAACCTTCATTACACTATGCACATCTTTTCATTTTACTTTGTTTACATCTTTTTACCTTGTTTACATATTTTATTGAATTGAGTGGTAAAACATCCTACAAATATTATTACATGTGTAAAAACACACATGTCTTGCAAAAAAAAATACATACTTTTTGTTAAGTAAACGAGAATAGCAAATCACAAAAATAGAAAACTTCATTAGATTTAGCATTTTTGCCAAATATTCATTCAAAATACACAAAAATAATTAAATTTCATCTCATTTAAAACATAATGGAAGTAGGAAATTAGAAATTCAATAAAAATATAGGAAACCTGCGGGCACACATAAATAGCCACAAAAAACTCGCACGCGGGTACCTGTACAAATATAGGCGGGCTCCTATTTCAAACGGGTAGGGGGTAGCTACTACCCGTACCCGCCCATACCCGTTGCCATCCTTCCGTGTAAATTGACAAAAACATTGTCATTCATCTCCTTCCACTTATCACTAGTTGCCTCATTTGTGCTTCAGGAAAGTGGTAAGAGAAATTTTGCAACTTCCAACTTCCTAGTTACTCCTTCAATATATGACTGCCCAAATAATAGCCTTCCCTTTTTTACTTTGCAAGCCAAAATCGTTTTACAGTTTTTATTTGTGTGACAAACCTTGCCCTTGCACCTAGGAATTCAAGCTGCCATGCATAGAGTTTCAAATTCGAATCAAAATATTAAAACTAAATAAAATAATTTTAACATTAAGAGTGAATGACTTATGGAAACAATGCTGGCGGGATTTTAACTCTATTAGACCTTGATTCCTAATCATGTGAGAGAAACTATTACTTCAATTCTGATTTTGGTTTCAAAAACCACCTTTGACTCTTAGATTTGGGAGGCCAATACTACATTATGTTACTCTACAAATTCAGGCTATTGGTAGATAAAGAGTTGTGATGATGTCGTGACTTCCCTTAATCACTGGAGTTGGTTGTGGAGGCTATAAGTCCTAAAAAGGGTTAAGTTTCTTTGTTGGTTCTCTACCAATTAATCTTTGCCAACTAACTACCTCTGCTTTCGGAGGAACTTGACGAATTCTCCTGTATGTAGCCAGTGTAATAATGATATTGAAGATATTATGCACACCTTTAGAGACTATAGCAACTCTGACATATTAAGGTGTCGTTTAGGCTTTATTGAACAAATTTTTTGGGCTAATCATTCATTTATTTCTTGGGTGATAGATAATACCATAATGCAAAATGGAAGACTTTTTTGGAAAATTTATGGCGGATTTGGCGGTAGTGTAACAATAGTATATTTGGTACTAATCCTTGAGATACATCATTTGTTGCTAGAAATATCCACCATGACTTTAGGCTACATTTGGTAAAATAGAAGGAGAGAAGAAAGAGAAGGAGGGGAGAAAAGTTAAAGACAAATTATAGCTCTCTCCCCTTTGGTTTAGAAGAGAATATAGGAAGAGAGAGAAAAGAGTGTAGTGTGACTCATGTTTTCTTTCTCCTCACTTGTGGAGAGAAAACACATGAGATGGTGATGGTTCACCTCCTATTGAGTACTAGTCAAAAATATTTGATATATGAAAACACAATATTTTTAAGAGTTCAAATTTTTATTTACTTTTAATTAAAATGTTATAAAAACATAAAATTTTCTTTTCCCCCTAACATTCTAGTATTAGAGGGTGTATCATTCGAGAGAAATCACAATACAGGTTTTAGAGAGATAATGAGGCGAGGGTTGAGAGAAATCTATCCCCTTTTCTTTTCTTCAATACAAAAAACTATTGTGAAGAAGATCTGACTCCTGACTTTGGCAAGGTTTTGATGAAGACACCAACATCACATAAAAGAAGAAAAAGAAGAATATTTATGAAGACAAAGCTTCAAGAATTTAGAATCTAAGTCTTTAGGTACTTCTATCATCATACTCTACACTATACACTTAATAGTAATGCTCAAAAGTATTTTAAAAGAAAATTGATAAACACAAGTATAAATGAAAGCAATTTTTAAAATACTATGTAACAGGTTACTAGATCTAAGTAACAGGTTACCAGAACTAAGTAACAGATTACATGAGTGAGAAACGAGTTATCCAACAAAAATTGATCTAGTTAATCGATTACACCATGTGGGTAACTGATTACACAACACGGTAAATAATTACCCAGTTGGACAAAGCAGTTGGGTAATCGATTACACATTTTGAGTAATCGATTACCGTATGTGAAAATGAATTACGCAGTTGGACAGACTTGTTGGGTAATCGATTACATCGATTAAGTAATCGATTACATCGATTAAGTAATCGATTACTGAGAGCTATTACACCAATTTCCAGATTCAAACCACACAGCATTCAACACAAACAAAATGGTTTCATTGCAAACAAATCCTACCTTTTCGTAGAGGTATTATGATTGCTTGGAAAGTCTATATAAAGGCTTTGAAACTCATTTCATATACAATCAATACATAACTCAGATTGAACTCACTCACTAAAAATTTAAATTTTCTGAAATATTTGTTCTACACTTGGTGCAACTTGCTCATAACTTTCAGAACTTGTTTTTGCAAAGTTGCCTTAAGTGTTATTACAAGTTATTCAAACATTCTGAGCATTAGTACTAAAGTATACATTGAGTTATTGGATTGTAAGAGTTTATAACTTCAAAATCTTATAAAGGCAATCCATTGCCATTGTTAAATGTTTTCTTCATTCGAAGTAATGAATTACTTTCTTTCACAGGGGTGTGATAAGAAAGGGGATAGAGTCACTTGAAAATGGTGTTTTCCAAAAGTGATATAGGTGTTAGAGAGTGAGTAAGGTACAAGGGAATCTCGGGGTGAGAAATTGTAATTACTACTCTTAATATATAGTGAAGAAATCTCTTGTGCTATAAGAGTATTGGACGTAGCTTTCAGTGGACAATAAAGTGAACTAGTATAAAAATATTTGTGTACTCTCTTCTCCTTTATCTATTTAGATTTACTTGATTATTTCTGCATATCTTTTTTCGCTGCTATTAACTCTTGGATTGTGCAGAAAAATCAGTCATAGTTTTAAACAACTAATTCACCCCACCCCCCTCTTAGTTGCCATCTCAATCTTATTGAAAAATGTTTTACAAAAGGAAAGGTCGACAATATACTATTTATTAAGAAAATAAATCATCATACTCTTCTTGTTCAAATATATGTAAATGATATTACTTTTGGTTCTACTAATGAAACCTTGTGTAGTGATTTTGGCAAAATGATGCAAGGGGGTTTAAAATGTCTATGATGGGGAAGCTAAATTACTTCCTTGGATTACAAATCAAACAACTCAAGGATGATATTTTTGTGAGTCAATCCAAATACCGCAGAGACTTGCTGAAAAGATTTGAAATGGATGACTGCAAGTCAATTGCCACTCCTATGGGTTCTTGCATATGTATTGATACGAATGAAGCTGGAAAGTGCATTGATATATCAAATTATCAAGATATGATCGGTTCCCTACTTTATTTAACTGTCAATAGACCTGATATAATGTTTAGTGTCTACTTGTGTGCTCGGTATCAAACTAAACCAAAAGTGTCACATTTAGTTACCGTCAAAAGAATCATTAAATATCTAAAAGGCACAACTGACGTTGGATTATGGTATCCAAAAGAAAGTGTATGTGATTTGGTTGGATATTCAGATTTTGCTAGACGCAAAACTAAGAGAAAAACTATAAGTGGTACTTGTCATATATTAGGTAATGCATTAGTCTCATGGTCATGCAAGAAACAAGCATGTGTTGCTCTAAGTACTGCTGAGGCAAAATACATAGCGACATGTAGTTGTTGTGCCCAAGTGTTGTGGCTTAAACAACAATTGCGAGATTATGGCTTGGACTTAAATTGCATACCCCTAAAATGTGACAATACTAGTACTATAAATCTCACAAAGAATCCTGTAATGCATTCTAGAACCAAACACATAGATATAAGACATCATTTCCTTAGGGACCATGTCCAATAGAAAGATGTATCTGTAGAATTTGTTGATACTCATGACCCACTAGCAGATATACTCACTAAACCCTTGGAAAGAGAACCTTTCTATAAAGTTAGACGTGAATTAGGCATACTTGATGAAGCTTACTTGTCTTAAATGCTTATTCATGATTATATGTTTGTTTCATTATGCTTATAATATGCCTACTTGTTTTTAAAGTTGCTTCATTTGTTTTAAAATTTTCAAATTCATGGGTATGTAATCGATTACATGTGATCAATAACCGATTACCAAGCATCAGTTATGCCTAAAAATTCAAATTTTGGGTTCAGTAACCAATTACTTTGGAGAGTAACCGATTACAACATTGAGCTGGAATCTTAAGTAACTGATTATCCTCTTGTGTAATCGATTACCTAAGACGTCTGTTTGAAATCTGGGAATTATTTTGTGGTGAGTAACCGATTAATCACATTGCGTAATCGATTACTCTGAGCATTATTTAAGTTTCCCTCCTCATTTTTCAAACACTTCTTCTTCCTCCTCAAATCCTCCTTTTCATGTTCAACCTAGAGTTTTCCTAAAAACCTCATTTTTTATCTGATTTGTGTGATTTTCGAGTCGTTTTATATCACATTTTCAATTCTAAACACTTCTAATCCATATATTTCGTGTTTAGTGGCCCCAATAAAAAATCCTCAAATCTCTCAAAACCTAACCTTTCAAAAACCACAATTCATAGGTCATCATCAAGAGCTAAGAAGCAACTTACCAGTGTGTCTCAAAGAAAGCAAAGAGCTTCATCTTCTTAGGCTAATCATTTGGATTTAGCACGTCTTCTTGCAAATGATGTTCAACGCAAAACATTTTCAGAGCATTTTCTTCGATGCTCCATTTTCGCTCCTAAGTATGGTAATGTCAGCAACTTTGAGTTTGAAGATTTTCATTTCCCTACTCTTCTAAGGCAACAAGAACTTTTTGATTTCTGTGAGGAATCAAAAGCCTATTATCCTGAACTTGTTAAAGTATTTTACTGTAACTTAAACTTTAGGAAAAATCGTCTAACATCCCATGTGAAAGGAAAATAAATTGTTTTGAATGTTAAGACCTTGAGTTCAGTTTGCTGTAATATACCTTCTCAAGGTAACATCAAAGATTTCAGTCTTACATGCGATTAGGATAATTATGATAGAAAACAGTTCTACTACTCTGTGTGTAAATTCTCTAAGAGGGAAATAGAAATGCGTAAGCAACTGGCGTTAGGTGAAATTGTAAAGAGTAGATATATCCTTGTTGTAGGAAATCTCAATCTCGAGGATCGTTTGCTTCATTACTTTTTGAGCTATGTCATTCTTCCAAAATATTCAAATCAATGACATGGAACTCATGGAACTGCGATTGATGTATGCTCTTAAGCATAACCTTTCAATCAATTGGGCTAACACAGTAATGAGACATATGTGATCTATTCGAGAAACTCACAACCCTTTGCCTTATGCAATCTTCATAACCAACATACTTAAGCATTTTGGTGTATCCACTACCGGTGAATCCAAAGTCACACTTGATGCACGTGATAGTAAAATCAATATGGAAATGATCCACAAAATGGGCTTATTTCGAGATCCCATTGATAAACTCTATAAGCATCAAAGTGATAGACAGACTGCACCTGATGATCCTAATGTGAATGCTTCTGCCAACCCTCCTGAACAACAAACTTTCGAGTTTCATGCTGAGTCTTCTTCATTTGTTCCCATGCCTACAAACCAGATGATCATGGATGAGTTATTCTCACTTCGATGCTACATCTCTAATCGGGCGGATGCTCTTGACGCTCAGAATCAACAAGTCCAATTCGAGCTTCAACACCTTTCTTATAAGATGAATAACATAGACCTTGATGACGATAACACTGAACCTGAATCTTAGATCTCTGTTTGTCTAGGAAATTTTGTTTGTAATGTTGCATGGTTGTGAACAATTTGTTGTTGTTTTGTTGTTTTTCTGATTATGGTTGAATTTGTACGGACATCTTTTAATTTTTTGTTATGCGATATCACGTTTATGATTACCATTATGCTTATTATGTACATATTGTATGCTATATATATATATATTGTGCTGGACTCTTGGCTTTTCTTCTTTTTGATGAAGTCAAAAGGGGGAGAAAAGTTGAGAGAGTGTATTTTCTAGTTAAAACATTTCAGACATATAACTCCAAATCAAAGGGGGAGCATACTCAAGACAAGTCAATAATATCACAAAGTATGCTACTCTCATAAAACTACATTGTCAAGAAGATATTAGTTTATCATTATAAAAAAATGGGAGATTGTGAAGAAGATCTGGCTCCTAACCTTGGCAAGGTTTTGGTGAAGACACCAACATCACATAAAAGAAGAAAATGAAGAATACTTATAAAGACAAAGCTTCAAGAATTTAGAATCGAAGTCTTTAGGTACTTCTATCTTATACCCTAAACTATACACTTAATAGTAATGTTCAAAAGTATTTTAAAAGAAAATTGTAAACACAAGTATAAATGGAAACAATTTTCAAAATATTGTGTAACAAGTTACTAGATCTAAGTAACAGGTTACTGTGACTAAGTAACAGGTTACCAGAACTAAGTAATAGGTTACGTAAGTGAGAAACGAGTTATCCAACAAAAAATGATCTGGGTAATTGATTACACCATGTGGGTGACCAATTACACAACACGGTAAATAATTACCCAGTTGGACAGAGCAGTTGGGTAATCGATTACACCTTTTGAGTAATCGATTACTGCCTGTGAAAATCAATTATGTAGTTGGACAGACTTGTTGGGTAATCGATTACTGAGAGTTGTTACACTAGTTTTTAGATTCAAGCCATACAACTTTCAACCCAAACGAAATGGTTTCATTCTAAGCAAATCCTACCTTTTCGTAGAGGTATTCTGGTTGATTGAAAATTCTATATAAAGGCATTGAAACTCATGTCATATACACACAATCAATACATAACTTAGATTGAGCTCACTCACTAAAACTATAAATTTTCTGAAATACTTGCTCTACACTTGGTGCAACTTGTTCATAACTTTCAGAACTTGTTTTTGCAAAGTTACCTTAAGTGTTATTGCAAGTTATTCAAACCTTCTGAGCATTAGTACTAAATAATACATTGAGTTATTGGATTGCAAGAGTTTATAACTTCAAAATCTTGTAAAGGCAAACCATTGCCATTGTTAAACGTTTTCTTCATTCAAAGTATTGAATTACTTTTTTTCATATGGGTGTGATAAGAAAGGGGATAGAGTCACTTGGAAATGACGTTTTCCAAAAGTGATATAGGTTTTAGAGAGTGAGTAAGGTACAAGGGAATCTCAGGGTGAGAAATTATAATTACTACTCTTAATATCTAGTGAAGAAATCTCTTGTGCTACAAGAATACTAGACGTAGCTTTCAGTGGACAAGAAGGTGAAATAATATAAAAACACTTGTGTACTCTCTTCTCCTTTATCTCTTTACAGTTACTTGATTATTTCTGCATATCTTTTTCCGCTGCTATTAACTCTTGAGTTGTGCAGAAAAATTAGTCATAGTTTTAAACAATTAATTCACTCCCCTCTTAGTTGCTCAGTCTTACAACTATTTCTCACATCTTTCTCTTTTTTCAGTCTCTTTCTCACCTATTTCTATTTTCTTACTTAATGTGAATGGAAGTTGTGGGATTCATGCTCATAGTATGGGAGCTGGAGGCATCATCCAAAATCATGATGGGCAATGACTTTCAAGTTTTCTCGTGATTTTGATATTGAGTCTTCTATCCTAGTAGAACTTCTAGCTATAGAACATAGTCTTTGGTTGGCTTGGAATCAGGATTTTTGCTATGTCGTTTTGGAAAATGATTGTCCTGAGGTAATTCATATCATTTTTGTTAGGATGCAGACTAGTTTACACTATCTAACTCTAGTTATTTAGAATATTAGTGCTTTACTTAACAGAAATTAGGATGTTCAAATGAAACATATCTTCCGAGAGAGTAACGTGTTGGCAGTCTATATGATCAAACTCAGTTTAGACCCTCATGATATAATTATGTTATGTGATGTTCCCCTCGAGGAGCTCTAACCATCTTGCATATGGACCTATCCATTGTTCTTTAGTTTTTGTCTTTATTTCCATTGTACCAAACAAGTTAGTGGATGGTGCAATGTTGATAGTGGCAGATCTTGACCAAAATTTGAGGGGTACATAAACATAATGCACACAAATAATATATGGAATTATTATATATCAATTTTTAAATTAAAAGTGAATATTTTTCTCAAGTGTAAATTCCCAATGAACATAATGAAAAATTTACAGTACTAACCATATAAAAAAGTAATTATATTATGGCTTCATATATTGTATATATGATAATTTGCCAATGGAGAAATGTGATATATTATATTTAATTATTTTTAATTTTGTTATAATCATAAGTGAAAAGTGAAAATAGTTGAAAAAACACATTCAGAATGAGTAAATATGACATTTATAATGTGAAAAGTAAATGGGGGTTGAGTGAGAGAATTATTAGATGTGGAGAAAGGGGAAGAGCGAAAATGAAGTCTCATAGAACTTGAAAAATGAGGATTTCAAAGAGAATAATGAATAAAATCATGTAAAAGTGTTCTTTTGAGTTTTTTGTTGTAGCCATTTTAAACTATACCTTGAAAATTACTTTCAAAAAATGTGAGGGGGCATGTGCCCCAACAAGCCCAATTGAAGATTGCCAATGAGTGCTATCTAGATCGCTTGACATATGGCACACAAAAATTCATAGGCACAAATATTTATTAATTTTTAAATTAAATAATATAAAGAAATTAAAAAAGACTCTTCTCTATACAAATTCAGTATTAGTGGGTCCAGTACTCGCGATGAGCTCAACCAAAAAAAATAGTTACAAAATCATCTTATTTGAACATGATTTAAATTAGTTAATTTTGATTTTGACTGGTTTTGACAATTTAATCAATTTAATCTCGCATATTTTAGGAAGTCAGTTTGGGTCAAATAAAAGACTATGTCACCGTCACAATTTAATTGGTCTATTCTTATTGAAATATCTATAATTTGAGAACAACTAAACTAGTAATTATGGTGAAAGTTTTATATATTTTTAAGATTATAATATTTATGTTTGTTAATGTAAAGATTCATACTTAGATAATACATCATTCACTATTGACTTATAAGAATGATATATAATGTACTGATAGTTTAAAAACTCATATACTGTCAATATATATATATATATATATATATTAATAGTTTTTTTCTAAAATTAATCAATAGATGAATATTTTTCTTTTTTCGTAATAAATGGAGAAAAATGATAAAATGGAGTTGAAATGAAATTTGATATTTATACCAAAATGATAATTATCTATACAAAAGTGAATTTGAATAAATGTAATAATATTAATTTGTTGTACCAAAATTACTTTTAATCTATCAATAATAAGTTAATTAAGTGCTAGATCCGCATGTAATTTATAAGGTCAAATGTTATCATGTAAGTAACATTTTGTTGAGAATGACAATCATGTCCTATAAAAAAGATAAGTTCCTTAGCGATATGATAAGTGACCTAATTTATTAAAATTTAGTGTTATGGAAATTCATTTTTCTAATACCCATAAGACTATTATAAAACATATTTATATATAATATGTTGTTTTCTGAAAAAGGTATATTATGTTGTTATATAGGTGTAATATTTTTTATGAGGAAAGTTGTTTTTTATTGCATGACTTACAAAACAATTTTTATTTTATATACAGAAATCAGTTATGCTTATAAATATTGCCTCCTTTTTTGGATGAATTTACCTACATTGCTCTGATTTTCATTTAACATCGGATTTCTGGGTTAATTCTTAGGGGATGTATAGAATGATTATGAATTTCAAATATATGTGTTGTGCTTTCGTATACAATTTGTTTCTCCCCTCTCAGTCAACTTTATCTATCAGAAAAGTAATCACTACACCCATATTTATTATTATGGTACTCATATAGAAAAATAAATTACACTAACTAGTGAAACTTATACAAAATAATCTACATTTGTACCTATATAAATCATTACTAATTCATATCCATGATTATATTGACTACCGATAAAGGTGAAGTGAATGTAATCTTTTAAACAAAAAAATTGTGAATATAATTAAGATAAACCGCATGATGTTTTGGTATAATTTACTCTAACAAAAAAAGAATGAAGATTCATTGTCTTTATAAAATATCATATACTTATTGAAATTATGTTTGAGATGAAACAAAATTTTATAATTTCTGCTTTATGGTCATTGTATTTTTAAAATAAATGACGGTTAAAAGTAGTCAAAATTTAAAGTTAAAGTCAACATATTTTATTTTATCTCTAACACTTAAATTAATGGTTGTTAATGATATGATGGTAGAACCAAGAAATGATTTAAATGAAATAATAGTATATCAATCATCATTTTGTTATTATTATTTAAAGACTTATTAGAGATAATTAAAGATAAGTAGACAAATCAAGATCAAATAAAAAGTTTATACTTCATATAAAAATAATTGATATTGTTGCAAATAATGTAGGAATGAAGTATTTTATATTAAAATGTCATTAATAAGAAATAATAAAGTATTTGAGCTTAACTTATTACTCAAATATTTGTTATTTTGTAGGATCGGTACATAATGAAAATGTTTAAAGATGATAATTCAATTTTCCCTACTTTAATATTGGAGCATGTGATCGAGTGAATTCATAGAAGTAATAAAAGAAGATATAATTTGTTTGGTCCAACTAAAGTTAGATTTTAGTTCATCTACTAAGTTGTAAGAAATGATCATTATCATACTTAACAACATAGTTATGTCAAAAAGTTTCTTGTGAGCATTCCCTAGATGATGGGTGAAACATTGTATAAAGGGAAACAAAAACATAGTAAATTATTAAAAAAAAACTCATTTTAGGATGTTACAAAAATACAACAATTGACCAAATGAGATATTGCTTAAATATATAAAATAAAAAAAAAGTAGATTCCTGATCAAATTATATATGCAATTTACAAATATTATATTATCCGAACCAATGTACAATTAATTAAGATTAAATTATACTAATACCCCTTGAAATCCAGCTTAATTACACTTATTCTTTTTTTATTTAAAATATTACATTTGTCTAGCCTTGCATATGCAATGTAATATATATGTATATAAATTATGAGTTATTTGTGTAGATGCAAAAAAAAATAATAATAATAATTTATGTAATTTGACTGAATCTTAGAGATGTAATATAATTTACTCTACAATAATTACATTCCAATTACAATTGTTGTTATGGACAATAAAATAAATGTATGACAACAAATATTGAAGAAAACATCAAAAGAAGAGGGGGAATTCAGATTCAAACATTTATTAGGTATCAGTTATGCATGCATGCAACATTAAAGCAAAAAAGGGACATAGACACATAAATGCCATGACTCTGTTCATCTAAAAAGAGAGAATTACATTTAGCTTGCTATGAAATAGAGTTCCTCTAGTATGTGATATCATCAGGGAAACGTTTTGTGGTGAAGGCCATAATCACCAGAAGCAGTATTATCAACACAGGCACCAACATGAACATCATTGGCGGTGGCGGTAGCGGCGGCAGCACCAGCGGCAGCACCAGTATTGCTATCGTCAGCACCACCATAAACACCTTTGACTTGAACCCAAAAACCTCCATCATTAAGGCCAAGTAGTATGATGCTTATGCAAATTGTTGATCCCCCTCTTCCTTCATTCTCTTTTATATCATTTTATTTTGAATTTGAAGATGCAAATAGATGAGATTTTGTCACACACACTCTGTTATTATACTCTGTATTATGCTGATGTTTATAAGTGTAGCTTTGTAGTTATAGTTACACCAACATAAATTTTTTGTCCCAAATCATATCTCATTCATTATCTCAGGTCAATGACAAAGAAACAAAAATAACAATAATAATAAATATTTTATAATTGACATAACATATTTTTATTACTTCGAAATAAAGTATGAGACAAAATCTAGAACAATAGATTCTATTTATAGTTAAACATCTAATTCTTTTCCTTTTCTAAACATTTCTGCCACCCTGACATTTTTCTAATATGGTAGCCAGGGCTCCTTTTATAGTCAAATAGTTACCATATGTATTTAATTTTGACTCATACCACTTGAAATAAGCTAATATGCATAAGAGATTTTAATTATACATTTGACAATGGCAAGTGCATGCATCATTTCATCAACGGTAAATCTAGTAATAAATTAATTTATAATTCAACTATTAGCAGTTACCATAATCTGAAAGTTGATCAATGACCTGAGAGATACATTGTACCATTGATTAAAGAGGGTCATAATTCTGGTTTTTTATTGTATATCTCAAAATTGCGTTTAAGATTCTATAAGTGTGAAAATGACAAGTAAATGAATGCGACGCACAAATAACTCACCCATTGTCTATCTATGGAGTTGGTTAAACGATGCTTAAATCAATCGTAAGATTTTGATTAGACTTATCATAATCTGATGCCCGATTCATCAATTTTTTTCTTTATTTTGCTTACATGTCTTCATTTTTAATTAATTAATAATAGTAACATTACATACATACTAAATTATCATTTTAGGATTAATATCATAACATATTTTATTTTTCACCCGGGTGAATATCTGAATTTTAGATTTTGGATATAGAAGAGGTTTGTCAGAATTTAGACATTTCTACTGTATCCAAGAGTCAACCTTGAATTACCACATGGATCATATTGGGTGAGCATCTGAAAAAGGACTTTGACCTTGAAAAAAATGGTTCATGCCCCCAAACTGTTGGTGTACTTGTCAGTTTGGGTAGAATGTTAGATCGGGTGTTACGCTCTCTTAGGACATGTCAAATGATTGCTTCTTCAAATTTATCCATGAGTTCCTTCAATTTGGTCAGGTATTTAATTAAGAGAGGGTCTTTAGTTTGGTGGTGTCGACTATCCGTGAGACTATAAGTTGTGAATTGTTGCAAATGTCCACCTTGTCGATCTCGATTTCCTTTTCGAGTTGCATCCCAAATCTGTCGACTTCATACTCTGTCTAGTTGTTGGATGTTGGAAAAGTTTAAGGTCAAAAACTGTTTGAGTGTCATTCTTTGTCCATTGTCCAAGACGATATTTGTTGCACTGCTCTTAGTTTTTTAAAAGCAATCAACGTATATCATCCACTCTTGTGTTTGATCACTTGACGATATCGTGATTTCAGCAATAAAGTCGGTCAACAATTGGCGTTTGATTGACGATCATGGTTCATATCCAATGCCAAAATATGATAGCTCAATGGACCATGTGACCATCTCAGGTTTGTTCAGTATTTTTTTGAAAGATTGGTCATGACAATTGTTGGGTGCGATTAAAAGTATTGTTTAAGCCTTCTGATGGACTATGTCTATGGGGCCGCCCGTAGTTATTGAGTGAATATCACATGAAAAATTTGTTCATTAGCCCTATATACTTCTTCACCCACAGGTTTTTCTAGCAGACATGACAAGCCGCCTACAAGAGTTATGATCTTAACTATTAAGTTTTTTTTTTGGTTTTCTATTGGACTTCAAAGATATTTAATGTTAAATTGTTTGAACTACAACACTTTATGCGTAATTTTAAAATGTAATACTGATATAAGATTATGTTTTTAATTTACATTTTATTTGTTTATAGTTTTAAATACATAGCAAACAACTCGCAAGATCGTTGTGTCTATATTTAGGACAGACACAAAATGATATTTCATGTCCTTTTAACAACCGGTCATGCACATGACTCTCCTAATTTAGGTCGGCATTATATAGGCACGAAAATGACAACCTAAATTACCAATGCTACATAGAAATATTAGAAACCAAAGCATAGTGAGATAAAAATCTCATTAACACTATTTTAATTTTTTTTAAACTATAACATTACTAGTGGTCACAAATAAGAAAAATTTGTATAAAGAAAATATTATAGATTGATAATCATAATACATCATCTTATAACTAATAACTTATAGAAGATCAATTAGAATATTGGTCACACACAAATAATAGCACATCCAAATTTGCATATGTGACATGCATTCAACCTTAAGTTAATGACTAAAAGTATACACACACAATATGTCTTCTGGAATTGTATGAACAAGAATCATATATTTCAAAAAAATTATACATATTTATCTCAAACTAATCACATTCTATCGAAAAATATAAAACAATTATTTTTTATTTTTATGATTTTTCTTTTTAATTAGGTAATTTGATTGGGACACAAAAAATGGATATGTAATCTTCATCCTAATTATATACCATTAACCCGTTGCCTGTTGGAGGTTCCAAAATTTTCAACTCAACTTTCCATTATCTCTAAATACTTGTGTTGCTTAAGAAAGTATTTTTGCCAAAAACTAATAAATCTATTATGAAATTGTTTCTATGAGTGTGTTACTTATTGAGGCAATTCTAGATGTGTCCTACTTTCCTGGAATTAAAGATAAATAACAAGTTACACAAAAAATTCAAATTCAATAGACCATATATAATCTACACTGTGGTCCTGGAATTGGTTTTCATTGAAGGAGAATAGAGCCTTAAACATAAAAGGAAACCAAAGGCATAAGGTTTTTTTCAAATCAATGCCATTAAAAATAACAGCAAGGGTAGAAATGAAGGCAAAGCTAACAACGAAACCAGTGAAGTAGTTCAACTCATTGTACATTTGATTTGATGCTTCACAATCTCGTTGTTCATGCCAAATGAAAACTCATCAGACCTCAAAATCCTTGTGTTCATGCCAAATGAAAAATCAAAAGTTAGTGTCTACAATTTAATGCTTATCACATGAATTATCATCAGCTATAAACATAACAGAGAAAAAGATTGTTGGGTCTGTCAGACAACCGTGCAACCATCCCAATCAGTGAAACCTGACTGAGAACGATCCTCTATTGCAACAGATGAAACTCTCAATGTGAGAGATCAAGAGAGCCGTTAATCACGCTCTGATCACACGGCCATGGTTCATCAACCAGACTTAGGTTCCTGTCTCCTTAGAACTCAAGGATACAGTAGTACGAGCCTATAGAACAGATCCTGTTCAAGTAAGGTCGTGACCATAGTTCTCACGTTTCACGTATATAAATGCTTTTATTTTACACATTTCTTTCAATGTGGGACTAACTTCATGTTCGCACATATGGGATTCAGAACCATAGTTACCTGGTTCGTTAATTTTGCTTTCAAACTGGTTCGTTCATCCCAGTTCGCAGGACATTTTCGTTCCGGTTCCTAGTGGTTCACGAACCAAGCCATGGATGCTTGCGAGGTCCAAACTTTAAAGACAAGTAGACAACGCAATTTGCTGCAGTTATAGCTCCTATTTCCACTGCTTGAGAGGAAAGCTTGCTCTTATGGTGAGAGAGATGCTGCCATGGGCTCATGGTTACTCTGTTTACAATTTTGTTTTTTCCAAGGAGAAAGCGAAGGGGTTTTAGAAGAGATAACGTATTATGTATTCGGTTATAAATAAATAAGAAAAAAACTAAAGTTCTGTTACATTTGTATTGTGGTGTTTTTGAAATTTTAACCGGTTCAAAGCAAAGGTTCGAAACAGTACTTGTATTTTGCCTTTGAAGATTTTATTTATTTATTATTTGAGAAAGTAAGGTTGGCAAAGGGATACTCATTACTACCCTCAACACATAAAGAAGGTAAAATAATTTTAAAACATGTTATGATGGTTTTGGCTTGAAAGTAAAAGTATACTGACATTTTGAAGTGATAACATTAAAAGTAAAAAAGAATATAAAGAGGCAACCAATAGGGGATGTTTATTCAAAGAAGGAATTGTGTGAATGCGTGTATATAATGTCATAACATGTTAAAAAATTAATTCTAATTATAATTTAATCAAAGGTGATAACATAAAAAACATAAATATACTTATATTTAAATCCGAATATTATATGTATCTTCATATAATTTTTATATTTTATGTTTATTTATTTTTGTGAGAAAATGACACATATACTTGCTTTAGCTGTTGATTTTTGGACTAAGAACTTTGCCTACTTAATTGATTTATTATATGAGTGTAATATATATGTATTAACGATAAAAAAATTATATACAATCAGTATATTATTTTCAACTCATTTATATTGTTTTTATGAAGAGTTAATTATAATTAAAAAGTAATGATAGATAATAGACTCACAATATATATATATAACTGTGAATATTTTTTTTCCATACATAATATTGGATGACATTAAAATTTTCATGATGACTTAGAAGGTTGAAATTTTCTGCTTCATGGAACATTTGCAACCATAAATTATAAGATTATGGTTATTTATAATTTTATATTGAGTATAGTGATAGTCATCTTGAACATACAAATACCAAATGTGCACTTTATAATTTTAGGTGTTACTTAAAAGAATAAGATATATAATGCCATATTGAACAACATATGCCGCATAGTAAATGTTATTAGAGTTTTGGATGAAAATTTAATAGGATGACTATTTTTTATACATTTATATAAGTTGGAGGATGAAAATCGCATAAAAAAGTAGAAACACTAAAATCAGACAATTGAGAAAGATAATGGATCAAAATTATATTTTAACCCAATTTCTTTTATGTACTATTACATATATTCATTCTTATTTTATTTATTTTAAATGGTGAAATTTATCATAGATTGTCTATAAAATTGATTTAACAAAATAATGTTGTCATGATTAAGGCATGGAGGTGGTAAATAATGTAGGTGTGGACTAAAATGAAGAGTTTAAAATTGGATTAAGTCAACATATTCCTAAGGTAAGTTGGTATTTGATTCCAAAGAAAAACTTCATACTTTTCTAACAAGTATGTCAATGAAGTTGGATTTGGGGTTCGTAAAATTAACACAAAATTGAAGGGTGATGTCAAATATTACTCATTTGGATGTTCAAGAAGAGTAAATATGTATGGAAGACAAGTTCTTCTAAGGTAACATTATCAACAAAAATTGTCTATCAAGCAAAAATTCTTGTCATTGTGCATAGTAGTGGAAAATGTACTATTTATTTATTGTGTCTATCACAATCAAAATCATGTTTTAAGTCCAACAAAATCTAAATATCAAAGATCTCATAAGAAAATTAAGTTCTATTTAAAAAAGAAGATTTGAATTAGATCATTGTATAAGAATTTCATTGAACAAAAAAATTTATTCATCGGTAACTTTAGATAATAAAGTGTACTATTATAAACATTAAGACTATAATTTGATTATGTTTGAGTATTTTAGCTGAAAAATAAATATTTTTGTCACTAAAGCGGAAAATTATTTTTTATACAGTAAATTATAAAAATGTGTGAAATTATTTGTTTATGCTTATTTTAATTGTTTTTATACTGTTTTTGAAGTATATATTTTTTAATATTTATTGTCATATATATTTTTGCTACAAATTTTTTAACTTTTAATACCTCATGACATAGGCTAAACTATTAAATAAAAAATAATATAAAAATCTATACCAATATTTAAAAAATCGGATACAAATAAATAAAAGTTACTAAACTTAAACTACACATTCCACAAAATAAATAGTAATAAATGATAAAATAAGTAATTCAATGAGAGGTCAATCAAAAAAAAATGTTATTGAAATTTGAGGGGTAAAATAGAAAATGAACCTAGTTGAAAAAATAAAGAATCCAAACAAAAAATAATAATTCATCATAAAAGATTTCATTTGTTGCTTATTTTTTCACAAATAAAAATTGGGTTTATAATACAGATGATTGTCAAATATACTTGTGCTAAGTTTATTTTTAAAAAATAATTAGAAGTTACAAACTTTCATTTACACCAAACAATCATTAATCATGTAAATTAGGGGTGAATAAGACCTGACCTTACTTGTAGATTCATCTCAATCCGATGATTTAGGGACGGATCTGACCAATCCAAAAAAATAAAATAAAAAACAGACCCGATTAAAAGGGACAAACCCGTTGTCAAAAAGGACGAGTTCGGGTCTATATCTGGGTCACTCGACATGTCCCTTATAGTTATATATCAAGAATAGTTGAATAAGTACCTAACAATACCTATTATGTTCAGCCCATATAACTCAAATACCTGCAAGCCCACACAACATATCCATACCATTTATCATATGATCCTTATTCCTTATATTTGGTTTATTGTTTGATTCTCCTGGATAGTGAAGGACTGCTACGACGAGAGTGAAAGATATTGTGGCGCTTAAGAGTTAATTATTATTTTTTCTCCATTGTTTGTTTTTCCTCTTTGAAGTTGCTTATGTTTATGCTATTGCCTTTGATTGCCAATGCCCAATAGCCTTCAACCTGCCTTCTTCATATTTTTTCCATTATTTTCAAGCCATCATCCAACCCATAATAGACCCTAGTCCTTTTCCTTGGTAGGTAACTGCACAGATTCTAAACTTTTACTTTCACAAAATACAAAATTTAACACGGATCCGTCCCTATCTTGACCAGCCTTATTTTGGACATGTCTGTCACGCATCTCATCCTAATTATGAACAGATTCGGGTTCAAAATTTAACCCAATCAATATTTATGGAAGGGTGAAGGACGTGCTTAATCCGTCCCACACTCACCCATAATGTAAACACATAATATGGCGACCTTACTAGTGTTGGCATGATGGAGATGTACTACTCAAATCAAGCAGTTTTTTCTTATAGATGCAATCATGTTGCTTATTTCTTAATAGCTCTCAACTGTATATCAATAAAATAAGCCAACCAGGAATGAGAACATACACATATATATATAAGATGCAACCCACAATTTATGTACTACTTTTTATTTTTTGCTAAGCAAAAGATATTATATTAAGAAGCACAAGGTGTGTTAACCCAATACACGACCAAGGTCAATAAACTAATTAGTAAAAACTACCTTATTCTGCATCTTACACGAATTGAACCAAGGTAACCTTAATTAGGTCTAGAATTTGCAAGTAACTATGCTCTTCTGATTGAACATCTTGTCATTCCTCATCAACCAAAAGGACCACACCATACATATCCACAACATAATCCAAGCTTTAATCCCTTTAGTATTTCTACACATCGGAATATGATTTTTGAAGATAGAAATGTTAAACTTAATTCATTCTCACAAACAAATTTCTTGTAGGTTAATGCATGATGATCCAGTTGTAGCCTCAGTCAAGCCAAATGCATAATCATATTCAATTTCCTTGGTCAAGCCATTGTAGCATAGAGTAGCAGCTAGTGACGGATCTTGATCTAAATTTTAAGGGCAACAATATTTAAGTACAATTTATAACTAAAATTAATTGAGTAACAAAAATATAAAAAAAAAATATACATGATTGAATTATTATGAACTCAAATGAAGTCATATTATTGTAAGTAACATCAACATCTACACGTATAAGATAACTTTTATTACGTATAATTTTTAAAAGGACCACACAAATTATAATATATTTATTTATCAAGCTACAAATTAAAGAAACAAATATGTGAGCTTCAACTAGTTATCTCTATAAAAAAAAAGTATATATGTAGTTACTTTAGAGCATCATGGAGAAGACCTAAAGTTAATTTAAGTCATATTAGTTTGATATAGTTAGTTACATGTTATGAGTCAACCTATATAAATTGTTGTATCTTTGAGTTTTATAATTCAATATAATAAAATCACAATTTTCTCTTTCCTCTCATGCATTCGTTAATGCAAGACATGAAGAGGTAGCTCTAATGTCAAGGTTGTACACATGTAGAAGCCTATATCCTGTTCAAGTAAGGTGTGATCAAGGATCTCACGATTTTTGTATATAAATAATTTTCTTTTACAAACTTCTTTGGATGTGGGACTAAATTCATGTTCAGTCACATTTGGGGCCCAGAACATCTTAGAACAACGATGAAACTTGAGAGATGTTAATCTGTAAAACATTATCCACTTAGTATCTTAGGTAGGGTAATTACTATAAAAACTAAACCCAACATGTTTCTGCAATGCTATGGTAGCTTGATGATACCAAGTTTTGATGATTAGGGGTTTACTGATGAATCCCAAGATTGAGAGCTTCATTTTCTACTTCCCCAATCTTGAATTTTTACAAGATGCATTCCATTATTCATGATTATAAAATTTTCACTACACCAAGTTTTCCTCAAATTCTCTTCAAGGACCCTTGCATTATCACGAAGGTAGGTTGGAACCTAGTAGATAACTCCTTTGTGATTGATATACATGTTTCTGCTATAATAGTATTAAACCTATTTAATTACTTGATGTCTCATGTACAGTAAATGAAACACAATAGTTGATTGTTTCTTCAGCCAATTTTGTAAATTTTATTGCTTAGCCATTATGATTACTCTGTTTAACCACTGAATTTTTAAGTGATTCTATTAGTCTACCCACAACTGCTATACCTATGACATATTCAATAACATTATCTTACTTACATTTATTTATGAATATAACATGAGTAAAATGTTTTTTCAGTTAGGTGCCTATTAGTATTGTGTACCAAAAAACCTTTTATGCTTTGTTGGAAGATGTTTTAATGAAAGGGGTGTTTTTGTAAATTAAATTCCTCTCACCTCACACCTAGGGGTGGCAATGTGGGTCGGCCCGGCCCAACCCGCCAAAATAAGCGCTGGCCCGGCCTGACCCGTATTGTTAAAAGGGCTCAAAATGTCAGCCCGGCCCATATTTTGCAAGGCTAACAGGCTGACGGGCTGGTCCGTTTTCCCTCCAAAGTGTACATAATTAAAACTTTTAGACAAAAAATAATCAACAAACTTGATAGATGTCTTTTAAAACAAAAAATCACAAACATAAGTCTACAATATTACAATAACAACATAACATCTTAGCTTAAAACTTGTAAATTCTAAAGAAGAAACCAGTTGCCACGCCCCTCGCACAGCACAGTGTCACACACTTTAGTTTTTTTATTTTTTTAACAATGGCCCGTCAGGCCAGCCCGGCCCGGCCCGGCCCGTCTAAAAAACGGGCTACTAAAACGGGCTGAATGTTTTTGGGCTAAAATCATCAGCCCGACCCGCTAAAAATAGTCATCCGAACGGGCTGGCCCGTCGGGCCAAGCCCATATTGCCACCCCTACAGTCACACCCTTAGACGTGAATCATCTCCTCATTTTACTAATTCTCAACTTTGAAAAACCTAACATTATCTCCTCCTCTGAAACCACTTCCATGTGCGCCATCATGTTTTGAGTCGGGACAAATTGACCAAACTACTATAAATAAAATAATGTCTGGATAAAAGATTATTAACCAGTAACACACATACAAAAACATTGTTATATTTGTATTTCGCCACTGTTACATTATTTTACTTGGTTATGCCAATGTTGCTTCTGGCATTTGGTTTGACCAGTATTATCATTTTTTGTTTTATTTTGTACTACAAGAAATGAAGAAATTGTAACAATAATAAGTACTCAATACCAACCGCATAACATTTGACATTCATTATATTCATTGGGTCACCAGATTCTCATTCATAGTATTGAAGTTAAAAAAACTATGTTGAAGGATAAAGATGAGAAGAATGAAGAACATGAGATATTTTTATTTCATTCGTTCGACTTTTGTTTTCTTCTTATTTTTTAGGTTATCGTTTTCTTCTTATTCACTCATCTTCTTTCGGCATAGTTTTAGAGTCAAGTGAGAGCGGCACATGGCTTTAAGGTGTTTTCAGATGAGGAGAGAAAATTAGGGTTTTGAAATTTGGAAATCAGTGAAATGAGAAGGAGGATTCAAGTTTAGGGGTTTGCTAACATGGAGGATGAGGACATTCATTTGACATGGCAGTGGTTTGAGAGGAGGAGAGAAAATTAGGTTTTTGAAATTTGAGAATGAGTGAAATGAGGGAGTGATTCAAGTCTAGGGGTGTGAGGTGAGAGAAAGTTAATTTATAAAAACACCCCTTTCATTAAAACATCTTCAATAAAGCATAGAAAGCTTTTTGGTCCAAATGTTTTGGTACACAATGCTAACATGTAAATACCTGAAAAAACACTTTACTCATGTCAGCAATCTTCTATATATATTATCGGTATAAATGCACAATCAATCTATTTGTTGGAAATACATTTGTATATTTCTATATTTATGCCTAAGATCCAATTTGTTGTTTAAATACAATTAAAAGTAATTGCATTTGTTTTTATCATATTTGTTATTTATTTAAAATAGATTATATGATAAAGTCCTTGATTAAAAATTAGAGACTTGTTATTATAATAGAGATTATAATAAATGAGAAACATGTCTTTTATAAATTTTTGGTCTAAATTGTTCTTGATCATAGAGTCATTGAGAATAGGATATCAATGACTAGGACAGATTAATATGTGTGTAATAGTATTGATTGGATAAATATTAATAGATCTCATTTATTAAATTGCACATATAGATAATGCATATGTAGATATGATAATTGAACTGACTCAACTGAGAATTCCTAATGGTTAAGATTACCTTAAATTGTCAAAATGAAATTCTAAAGAAGAAATGAAATAGTTTCCTTTGACCTGAGATTAACATAGTAATTAACATGTTATTTATCATACTTTGATTTTGGACACATAATGTCTCAGGATGTTATTTGAATGAACATTGAGTATGATTAAATGTTTGTAGAATTAATGATTAATCAAGACGGAATCCATCAACTCTTGGTAATGAGTTTGAGCTCTATAATAAAATAAGACCTTGGCCAAGGTATTACAATGAATAAAGAAATGAGTTTCTTTGAGTCATCATGGCAACTTGTTAAAGTTTGACAATTGTACCATACTTTAAAGTTAGCCCAGAGCTGTAAAGATGGAAGGAAATATTTTAATTAATCTTCTAGTGGTTCTTGAAAGTAAAATATATATTACTTCATGCTATCTGGTCGTTAAGGAGTGTTGCTAGACGCCAACCTTGATTACTAAACTAATTTAGTTAATTTACTACCAGCTTAGTATTGAACCTACGGGGTCACACACTAACGAGTGTT
>NC_032011.1:6743121-6771569 GCF_001865875.1 Lupinus angustifolius | reverse complement strand
GATGAGTTATTATGTTGTTTTATGAAACAATAGGTGGTAAATGGTTTGCAACTTTTCAAACCAAATAGGTACCATTTAAAGAGTTGTAATCTTTTTACAAAAAATATTTCAAAAGATGAAGAGGTACCTTTTGGAAGTACAAAAGTAAGAATGAATTTTTTTTTTTTCCTCACAGCACTGTGCATATATATATATATATATGTATGTATCAGTGGATACATAGTGAAATGGAAATAAAGAAAAAGGCAAGATATACTGCACAATGTACTTAAGAGAGAGAAAAAATAAAATAAAAAGGTTCTATTATTTCTTCATTGTGTGTATAATTTTTTTCTCCTTTCATTTGCTACACTTACATACAAAAGGAGTTTTGTGAGTAAGAAATTCTTAGTTTTAGAGTGTCATTTTTCTGCTCTATTGGTTCAAAGAGTTGATAGCAAAAGTTGGTCTCGGTGTGGATACACGCGTAGAATCTTCATAATTTTAAAGAACAACTTTAAAGATTCAACAACTACAACCGGGTACGGACTTTATATACAGTTTTTTAGTTATATATAATTTTAGACACAAATAGATTTATGTTTATTCCGCTGAGTGTGTTATGAACACTATTAAACTTCTTTCACTATTAATCACTGAATGTTTAAGTGATTCTATTGGTATACCCACAAGTGCTGCTACTTTGGCATATTCAATAAAGATAGACTTACTTGTATTTATTCATTCATCCCTACAAATGGCTGCTATCTTGTTGCTTATTTCATAATAGCTCCAATCTATGTTGTTGACATGAGTCAATATTTTTTCCCATTCTTCAATTTGCCATATTTTGCTAAAACAATAAAAAATTGATTTCACAGAGCACTCATTAATATAGATATACTTTGATGAGTATTTTTCTACAAGAAGTTTCTCTTATTGGCCTACAGAAATGTCACCAACCAATAAAAAGTGCAAATGGATATTTTGACAGCATCTTTCAATACAAAATTATTGATTAAATAAGATAAAAGAAGGGGGTAATGTGGTAATTACTCTTGCACTCAAAACAAGCAGTGATTGAATTGCACGTGTAACATAAGCCAGGGTCCCTTGCCCAGTTAGTGTGTCTCTCAAGCAGTAACATAGTGGTGAACATAGAAGCATGATAAAAAAATGTTAATTTCAGATGTTGAAAGATGTTTCTTTCAGAAAATTATATAATGCTAGTCTTTGACTTACTGTTTCAAGGTTTTCTACCCGTGAACATCTTCTGTTCCAAAAAATGTATCATTCCATGTGTCACAAGTTTCTAATTGATCATAAAAACATTTAGTTATTAATTTTTTAATTCAAATCCATTTTTTCAAATCATAATTTATGACATATGAAGTGGTACACGCTGTGGAATAGTAGATGTGTACTCATTTTCTACATGTGACTTTATGATCTTATCACTACATCAAGATCACCTTCTTTAAAAATTACAATGCTAATTTGACTAAATTAAACTACCTAAGAAATAACATCATGTACTATTAATAGGATGGTGAATGTAACTAAGACTAAGATAATTAGTAATGTTAAAACTCTTAACTAACGAATTCCCTAAAAGAATCCTTATAAGTCATATTTAATTATATAGTCCCATTCTATACAGTTGTGGGATCCCTCTCATTCACTATAAAAACAGTTTATTCATGTGTCTCGACTAAAAGTCTTCCTAGAGAATTGTTATTTGCTCATGCATCTTGCACCGATGACCATCCCCGTCCCTAGTCAACCCTAGGTGTCACATGCCCATTAGATCATGATTGTTTTGTTCCTCAACCATACAATATTGGAAGAGATGTCACTCTAATACCATTTGTAGTATCCCTAGATCCCCTATGGATTGATGATTGTTCCCGCAAACCAACACGAGTCTTTTAAATATGTTTTGTCCTTAGTTACCAACTTTATAAGAGAACTCCTCATGAGAGGTCACCCATCTTATAATTCTTTGAAGTCAAGAATGCATAACCTTACACTTCTTCATTAATGAGTTCTCGAAAATTAGATGTGTCTTCTTTTTAAGAGTCTATTATTTAAGAACTTAGTTGTTAATCGTGTTTGACTTTGAGTAATTTTGAGATGGATAATCTCCTATAAAGTTTTCCGAGGGATCGTGTGACATTAAACAAAACATACTAAAAAGACTTAGGTTGGCCATAGGTACAACCATTAATAGGTCTATCCAAATGAAAACAAAACGGGCTTGGCCAATTTTCAAATATAAGCTTTGAGCTTGTTTTCTTTAGATGAATATTTTTTACACTCCGTAATTTTTGGGTAGTTTTGTGAAAGAAAACTAGTGATTTGGGTACATACATTAATTAATTAATAGAGATAATAATTATATCAGTCATGCAATTGAAAGTGATTATATATATCGATTTTCATTTAAAATTAATTTTTTAATGAAAATAACTTAATTTTTATCAAAATATTGATATAGATAATCAAATACACAAGTGTTATCTTTATTTATACTTCTAAAATATGATCTACCATCAAATGATTCATTTTGTTTTAACAAATGATATAAGTAAAAATAGTTATTGTATTCTTTATTAATTTTTCAATATTATTGTTAGTATAATATATACATATAGATTAACTAGTATGTGTTTTAATTAATGAACCACCAATTAATATTATAGTGTTCTGACCGTTTGATGATTACTGTTATATTAATAACACTAATTTGATATTTTACTCTCTTGTTGAACCACACAAGTATAATTTTGTAATGTATTTATAAAAACTTGATAAAGAGAACAAACTTGATAAATATAATTTTGTAATGTATTTACTCTCTTGTTGATCTTGCATTTGAATTATATGTAAATGAAAGGAACATCCCAATTTTATATTTAAGAAGAAATATATATGATTCTGATTCCATAATAACAAATATTCCTACTAATTCTTCAATGAAGAAATTATATATGTTCAATTACATGAATATCCTTTAGACATATTTTACATTTATATAGCAATAATGGTATATTAGATATATATAAATTACATCTATTCAATTACTTAAATACCCCTCATATCATTTCTCATTCATATCTAATTATTATTGAATCTTCAAAAAATAATACAATAAATGATAAATGATATATTGGTTGTATATAAATATTTAGATATACATATTATACTCTTTTGATAATTTGTTTTTTTGAGTAAATTACATCGACACCCCTGAGCTTTAGTAAAATTATATAAATTACCCCTCACTTTTTTACACATACACAAACCTCCCCTAATTTTTTTTATACTTTCATTATACTGACCACCCCTGTATAAGAAATAAGTGTAATATTTTAAACAAAAAATGTGATAAATGCAATTAAGTTAAACAAAAAACATGATATATTGTGGAGACAAGTCCAAATAATATATCATTCAATATTTCTTTATTATTTTTGGTTCGTTACACTATATTATAAGAGCGATTTAAACAATATTTCTTTAGAATTATTGATGCATTTTGTAACAAAAAATAATAGAGATACATTGATTTGTATATTATTTAGACTTGTCTACACAATATATCATGTTTTGTTTAACTTAATTGTATTTATCACATTTTTTTGTTTAAAAGACTACATTTATTTCTTATGCAGGGGTGGTGAATGTAATGAAAATATAAAAAATATGAGAAATTTTGTAGATATAGAAAAGTGATGGATAATTTATGTAGTTTAATTAAAATTCATAGGCGTCAGTGTAATTATTTTTTCTCCCTCGATAATTTAAATAAACCAGTTAGACAAAGCTAAGGTTTAAGAGTGAGGGCATCTATGTATTTTGACACCTAATAGACATGTTTTTATTTCACTCCGATTTTGACTCTGTTTTTCTCTCACTCACTTTTCAGTTTCAAAGTTGATAGGTAAAAGCTGCTGCGACACAGTTTCGGTCCAATACGAAACACTTACAATGGAAATAGAACAAGAGAATGGAAATCTTCATCATCATTATAATCATCACGATGTGAATGAGAACGAGACAGTGAATGGGTGTTTAAGCAGTTTCATTGATGATGGAAGCATAGAGAGTCACAGATACTACTTGTCTAGAAGAACTGCATTGGAGATGTTGAAAGACAGAGGCTATTCTGTTCCACCTTCTGAGATCGAAATCTCTCTCTCTGAATTCAGAGTTATTCATGGTCAGAACCCTGACGTTGACCGACTCCGCTTTTCAGCAACTCATCACTCTGACCCTTCCAAGAGGGTACACTTAACTTTTTAATTTTTATGTTTTTTTATTTGATTGCATTGCATGTCTATAATATAAATTTAAAATGTGGGTTTAGTTGTTTTAAAATGAAAAAAATGATTTTTCAATGTAAGTTGTTACAAGTGTTTTAAATTGTGGATGAGGTCATTGTTGTGGCAATGCGAATTGCAGGTCCTATGTGTTTGCATTGCGACCTGTTGAGGTTCGCATCATTGTGATTCGTGTCACACTACAGTTGCGGTGTGACGCGGTTGCGGTTGTGGCAGCAATCACAACTGCAATATTGCGGCCGCATCACGTGATGAGGTCCACAATTTGAAACACTGATCCGTACACTCAAGGGAGTAGATGTATGCAGCCTTACGTAAACAGGATTACACAACTATTACCTAGGGCCTTAGACTATTAGACCAATGCCTCGTTGATACCTTATATAATTTGTCATAGAGCATTATGATATAGATCGATTCATATACCTAACCCCATATAGTAAAATTAGGGCTTGATTGTTGTTATTATTAAGTTGTTGGACTGAGATTAATTCATCTGAGATCTGAGTGGTGTGATCATATATGCTCTTCAAATTTTAAAGGCTGATAAATTGAGATGCTGGGATGACAAAATATGGTAGCAAAATGTTTATATTTATAAATTTAAAATGGGTGAAAATAAAACTATTCACTTGTAAGTTCATTAACATGAGTCTCAGGTGATCTCTTACTCGATTGGTGAGGATGAAAGTCTGCTATCATGTCGGATGAATTTGAGTGGGTCAAAAAGCATACTATTTTTCAAATGAAATTTTCAACTTTTTGATCTGAGATCAATTCACGTTGACCATAGTTGTGTATTCATATATGTTATTTAAAATTGTCAATGCTGGTTTGCTTGTATGACAATTGTGGGTCTATGTTAATGATGCTTATCATTGTATTAACGGTATAATAATCCCGTACCATTGGAATGCAGATTTTAGTCATTTTCTGTGGGCCAGGTGTTGTCAAAGTTAATGTGATCAGGAACATTGCTGGACAGATTGTTAACAGAGAGACTTTAACTGGACTCATACTGATAGTGCAGAATCAAATTACTGCCCAGGCCTTGAAATCAGTGAAGATTTTCTCATTCAAAGTTGAAATATTCCAGGTTTGTTTCTCAAACCTCTGTCAATTTTTCTATAGTGGTTATGTTTGATTTGCATTTGCCAGGGGACGTTTTTCAGTTCTGATTCTTTATGGTTGTATCTTAAGATAAACCCAATCAGCCTCTTGATACTGGACATCCTTCCTATGATTATCGGCTTGGGCTCACATTTGATCCCAAGTCTGAATCAAATTATACTTCAACTCCTCTTACATAACATCCATCCCTTTTAGCTGCCATTCTATCAACCTCATCCACTGATGTGGGAGTTGTAATACCCTTAAGTAACAAAGGGGAACCCTGTTAATATTGAGCTTTAAAGGGAGTAGTTTTAGCCAATCTGTGATAATTGGTTTTATACCAAAATTCAGACCAGCTCACCCATTTATGCCAGTGCTTTGGTTTAACCCTGGTTAGACAGTAGGCCTCCATACACCTTTTCAATTCAGTTTCATCATCATTGTGGGTGATAAGCCTAATCTAATTAAGATTGGTTCTGACAATGTGAAACAATTCACTCCAGAAGTTACTGAGGAAAACTTTGTCTATATCAGAAACAACAGATGTAGACAAATGGCTTCCTTAAAGTAGAGCTCAGGAACATCCAAGGCAGTAAATGGATCTGTCAGAGGTATAAAATAAGCATATTTCACTAATTTTCTACCACCAACAATATTTTATCCTTCTCAACTTGGGTAAGCCTTCAATGGAATCTGTGGAAGATATCTAAACACAAGGAAAGCCACAGGTCTTCCATCATGTAACAGTTAACTATATAGTTCCTAATCCCTTGCTTAAAGCATCCGTTTCCAACACAAATGGGTCGGAAAAGTTAGAGACTGAGTATTGGAAGCTGGTCATTGCAGACCTTAATTTATCAAAGGGAGCATAGTCTTCCTTGCCCCATTGGAAGTTTTCCTTTTTCAACAGCTTCCACCTTCCTTTTGTTTGCTGACAAACCTACTGCAGAAATGATTTCACCCAAGTATTACGGCTTTGTTTGGCGAAAACTACACTTTTTCCTACTGGAAAACAACTTATGCTCACACAATAGCTGTAAGACAACCCTCTAGTGGACAGTAGAAGACAGTTATTAGTCAAGCCGGAGCATCTATAATTCATAAGAGATTGGAAAGTAGAAGGTGCGCTAGTCAAGCCAAAAGGCATGACTAAGAATTCATAATGACCTCATAGGTGCGGAAGGCAGTTATGGGAATATCTTCTTCCTTCTTTCTAATTTGATGGTAATCAGATTTAAGGTCCAACTTTGAAAAGGTTGTAGCTCCCTCCACCGCATCGAATAGCTAATAAAACTTATCCTACACTGTAATTCTATTCAATGCCCTTATAGTGAACTCAAAATCTCCATCCCCCATTATTTATTAACCAAAATAGTAGGGCTTGAATAGAGACTTACACTAGGGAAAATTATACCAGCATGCAACATCTCTTCGGCTAAGTTATCTATCTAGATTTCCTGCTAGTGAGGGGAACGATATGGACTTAGGTTGGAATTATGACCGCTTCGTCAAACACAATGATCTAGTCATGTCTCCTCCTTGGAGGTAACCCATGTGGTGCACCAAAAACATCCTCAAAAATGCTTTTACCATGTATTGAAGAGAAGCTGCTGACTTGGACAGTGTGGGGTCTCCCTTTCAGCACCTTCACCCCATAGGGCGGCCCAATGCACGAAGCTACCAATTAGTAGGGTTTGGGAGGGTAGATGTACGCACCCTTACCCTTGCAAGCAGATAGACTATTTCCAGGATTTGAATTCATGACATTTTGGTTACTAAGCAAAAACCTTACCATTGTGCTGAGGATACCCTTCCGTCCACTTCTATTTTCATGCAAAATTCCTTGAAGTTTGCCCTATTTCTCCTAAGCTTGCTAACCAATCCATCCCCGACTCCACATGTGCACCCCCCTATAACTCACAGATTGATGTCCTATAGCAGTTCTGAAGATATGAACTTGCGGGATGCTCCACATTCAATAAGAACCACCACTTGTACTCCTTGTACTTCCCTCACACCTTAGGTGACTTTTAGGAAGTTTACATGGACTGCTGCAATATCTTAAAATGGTGTCCTTCCACTTTCAGCATCTCTAGTTCCCTACACCCCCATCACTTCATTACTCCATCAACATTACATAGAAGTGCTTGTTCTTACACACATGCTGTGGGATCTTTTCTTGGAATCTAGCATCATCAACCTCCTAAACTCCACTCCTTTGCCTCTGGTTGGTCCAGTGGGTCTGCTTGTGGCCAAATCTATTGCTGAAACTCCTCCTTGATAACTGCTTTGTGCAAGAGTCCTCGATCCTATGTTGCCGTCTTAGATGAAAGATGGCTTTGATAACCAGAGCCTCACATTCCCATTTTATTCTCTTATTCTCCCTCCAACTAATTCAGTTAGAGGTGCCTAACTAATTAACTGTCAGTAACAGAAACTGATCCAGCCTCGATTCTTCTATGTTCACCTTTATTTCATCTAGCATGCACCTCAGTGAGTGAGGGTTTACTAACAGAATGCTGGAAAAATTGCTTAGGAATACTTGGCTAGTTGATAGCAGATTAGAAGCTTGAAACTGTCAGAGCATACGATCTTCAGCTTTTGAAAATCTCATATTGTAAGAGAAAAAGTCACTTATTTGACCTGTTAAGGTATCAGAATAGTGATCATAAAGTGCAGATATATCTACAAACAAGAAGTGTAGATGCAATAGTTTTTGCTAGAGTATTATACTAAAATCCCTATTGATCAATCTCCAATTTTAACTGATATTTTGTCATGTGGGAACTGGGAGCTTGTGAAGGAAGAAAACTTTGGTATGTAATTATTGATAAAGACAACATCAAGTATTGAGATGCTTACAAATTGCTTGTAAATATGGGATCGTGTTATCCTGAGTTGCTTGATTTTATATCAATGTTTGCTTCAATGATGAATCACTAAGTTGATATGAATATATGATCCCTGCAACTTCACACTATACTTCATAATAACTTCATAATCCCAACAACACGGGTGGCGTATCTGTAACTTTTTGTTTTCTTCGATATTAAATTTGTTGACTGATTTTCTTATCTCGCTGACAAAACTTATTAGCTTTATGCCCAACAACTCATGTAAACCTTTTCTCCCTACTGTTCAGATCACAGACTTGCTTGTTAATATCACGAAGCATGTATTGAAGCCACAGCATGAGGTGCTGACTGAACAAGAGAAACAAAATCTCCTGAAGAAGTACAGTTTAGAAGAAAAGCAGGTCAGTTTATATAACTTGGGTGATGCAAGTATTATAATATATGCTTAACCGTGGTAGTTAATACTAACTAGTTATCATAGGCACACCAGTCACAATTCAATTTGGAAATTCGCAATGCTATCAAGCCGAAAAGTATTTTATACACATGGAAGCATACTAGTTAAACTTCATGCTTAAGATTTTGTTGCTTTAATTTATCTCTGGTTGATTATTGAATTAGATCTTACAATAGCCATGTGAAATGCTGAGATTTTGTTCTTATTTGTTATCACATATGTACATACTGAAAAAAGCTCCTCTGAAGTGAGCTTCTTTGTAAAGTGGAAAAGTGAGGGTGTGTCCGCCCTTGGATGATTTAGTGAGCTGAGATCTCGATGCACTATATCAAATTAAGGACGGGTACACCCTCACTTTCTAACTTCAAAGAGAAACTTACTTTAGAGGAGCTTAATCCATACATACTATGTTACAAGTCTTATAATCTTATTTCATGTTTCGTTGTTCTCAGCTTCCCCGCATGCTACAGACAGACGCAATCTCGAAATACTATGGACTGGAGAGGGGGCAAGTTGTTAAAGTTACCTACAATGGTGAAGTCACACAATTGCATGTCACATATCGATGTGTTTGGTGATGCTTTTGTGTGCTTTTTCTTGTATTATGCGAGTTGAATTTATAGATCACAACTATTTATCACACTTAAGAAGTTTATGAACAATTTATTAGCCCCGGGTACCAGTCCAAATGTTCTGAACTCTATATTTAGGGTTGTGGATGGCTTCCTCTTGAACCCATGGAGAATAAGTCCACATTGCACAGTTCTATTTGCAGACCTTTTTATTTTATTTTAACAAACTATACTACTTGCAGATGTGGCTATCTCTGTTGAAATGGTTCTTTTTTAATTGTTCAAACAATATTTGGTGTAGCCAAATGGTTCTATTTTAAACTTTTATAAGAGGCATTACTCATCCACATTAGCATGTTGTGCATCACTTCTGAAGAAAAAGGTAGTAACATACATTTGCATAAAACCCATATTAGAAGTTTATGCTATAAACTAGATATGGTCCAATTCCACCGGAGATCTATGGTCAAAAGAATAGGCATCAAAGCTGCAAAGTGCGACGAATAACTATGTTTTAGATACAATTCATTTTAGATATCCCTACGTCTCGAAAACGACTAATCTATGAATATCGGTTGAGGAACACCCTTGGCGTACACCAAAAAGAAAGACACAGGCATCAAAGCTGCACATTACTAGGTGTGGCTATAAATGATGAGTGCAAGCTGATAAGAGAAAACTTATTTTTTTTGTTTATCAGCTTATAGAGCAAGCTTTTGTTGCTGATTAACAAGTTTTAGGTTTTACATACGAGACATTTTGCCTACTCGCAAGGAATAAGGCATAACCATAAGCCAATTATCCCTCACAAGGATAAAGTTTTCAGGCCTCCAAAGGCTATTTGATGTTTCTTTGAAATTTAATGTGCACGAATGTAGATAAAATTTTGATGCAGTTTCATTAATTGATTAAGGATTCAATCATTCACCATATTGGATGGTCTAAATTTATGCACATCATGTAAGATGTACTTAGAAGAGTAAACCCTAATCGTGTTAGTGAAAATATCATAAAGCCCAAGTTAATCAATTATAAAAATATGAATTAATGGTAGTTTTGTAGTTTTTAAGAAAATATTTTGTGTCGTGCCATTTAGAATTTTTTGTATAATTTCATGCAGTCTCTCAACTAATGGATTTAGATGTAGAAAAAAAGGTTGTCTCTTACTTTTTCAATTTTGTATGTTATCCTGGGAGCGACACTTGTAAGAATGGATAACCACATACTCTAAAATGGGTTAGTTTCTTGGCTATAAGGTGAGGGGATACCATTAGTAATACCAAATATGTTAATTCTCTAAGGAAACCTAGGAGCACAAGAATTCACATGATAGATCTAGAAAAGGAGTGATAGATAATGAGCAGAAGATGATTGGGTGAAGGGTGATGATGTTTTTGATACCTAGCATCCACTCCCTATTTTTTAATGAGATACCATTGATGTATTTTTCATTAGTTGTTCATGAATATCTATCTACTTCTAAATTCACTTTAATGAGATACCATTGATGTATTTTCCATAGTTGTTCATGAATATCTATCTACTTCTAAATGCATAAATTGTAGTGTGTTTGATACCTGGAATAAGATATCACAATTGCTCTCTCACTTTCTTCCCTGTCTCTCACCTCTCATATGCTTTATTGATAAGGCCCTGCACTAGACTTGCACAATAGGGCATATGCCTTTTCAAAGCTAATATGGGAATCGCATATTAGTTCGTTTGGAAACGAACTATTTTATAGCTGTTGGATGAAAAATTTTGGTTACCAGTTACGTTTTGTACATTTTTAAAAGTCGTGATGGCATTATACAACTTCAATGTAGAAGTCTATAATGGAGAAATCGACTCCAATGTAGAAGTCGGTATAGGAGAATTCAGGAAGGCATTATAATTGTAAATGACTTCAACAAATGCTAAATATCCTTATAGTCCGTTTGGTAAGGGCAACTCAAGTATCAACGAGAACCCACGTTCAACTCCTACCTATTTAATTTTTTTCCATTTTTAAAAAATCTTACTCTATAATCATAGTTATTATTAGCAATGTTGTGAGAACCGGACCGTACGGTCCGACCGGTTTGACCATTGACCGGACTTGGAAACGGCTCTGGTTTATCGTCTTAACCAAGTGAGGGTTGGACCACTTTGAACCGGAGAAATTCCGATCCGACTGTGTTAAACCGGATTAATCGGGAAGTAAAATGGACAGTTCACTTAAAAATTAAAAATGGAACACTACTCTAATATTTTGTTTCACTTCAGTCCAATAAGAGATAAAGAGACGTTACTTCAATGTCATTATACATTACTATTAATTATATAAATTTTTACATTTATATATAATTATATTAGATAAAAAATATTAATTATGTATGAAACTATCCGGTCAGACCAAACGGTTTAACCGGTTAAACCTAATACGAGATCTCTTCCGGTTTGACATCCGAATCGGGTTTCACAACATTGATTATTAGTAAATTAATAATATGTAATTTGAAGGAGAAATTTTAACTACTTTCTACCAATGAGCTACAATGTAGCTTGTTTAATTTGGCTTACAATTTAATATATGATATTAATTTAAATGAAAAGTATGAAAAAATGAACAGGAATTGAACTCAAATTCTCTTTGATAATTAAGTTTCTAAAGTCGTGTTTGCTAATAACGACTTCAAGCTTGACTTCAACACAGAAGTCATAACTAACTTCTGAACTATATTGAAGTCGTCCTGTACCATATCGACTTCTAAATGCATAGGGTAACCAGTGGCGAATTTAATGGCTAGGATTAACGTCATTTCTATCTAACGGTTGTCCAAACAGTTTGCTTGGATGCAAACTAACTTGCGGTTCGCAAGTTTGTCGCACCCTAAAGAAAAACTCAATATTAAGAATTTAGATGAAAAATATGTACCTTAGGCTCGTATTAAGCATCTATACATGGAAAAATATGTATCTTAAACTCGCATCAAGCATCTCTAAATGAAAATTTTGTACCTTTTATAAAATTTTAATAGCAAAAACACACTTTTAGTCATTTAACTTGCTGTTTATTCTCAATTTAGCCCTTTCATTTTTTCTTTTAACTTGGTCCCTCAACTTTATTTATGCTTTCACGTTAGTTTTTTTTTTCCAACGCTGTGGTGGTCTCAAAATGTCATCGTCTTGTGCATCTTCCTGAGCTAGTCTCATTCTACATTAATATTTTTTTCACGGAAATAAAACTTCCATCACAGAAACAAAAATTCTTTATCTCCACTCTCCAAAACCAAAAATTATTTTTCCCAATTCACAAATCAAAATCAGAAAATAGAATTGGAATTGAGGGACATAATTTGGATCTGAAATGGAAGTTGGAGGAAGGGTTGATGCGACAACATAAAAAAACTGGCGAAATGACTATTATGAAGAGAGTAAACAAAGTTAATGGGCCAAGTTGAAGGAACTTGAGAAACCGAATTGAGATTAAAAAATAAGTTTAAGGTACCAAAAAGCCTTTTTGCCAATTTAAAAGGTCTATAACTTTAATTTATTGTTCAAGAGGTAAATCACCTAGGATTAGGACCTGCAGGGGTTACATGACTTTGGAGGTTCAGGTATGTAATGAGGTACTAGTTGAGATAACACTAAACAGCGATTCATCCCTCATAACTTACCTCTTCCAATTTGCACATTCCCTTATTACCATATATAGTACACGTTTACTTGTCATTTTCACACTGTTCACCATTGCTAAAGTAGTGCAAAAATTGGTATGCTAATGTCGTTTTAGTACAACATTAGAATGACACACTCCTAGAAAAGGAACTACTAACCCTTAGAAAACAGAAATGTTAAAGGCTAGTAGTGATTGGCAGAGGGCATGTCTTTACCATTTGTTCATGCCTGGATTAAGGAGTCAACAACAAACTAACCCGGGATTGCATTTGTGTCCTAAATCTTGACAAAGGATGCATGCCTCAAACCCAGGCTTCCCTGAAACATGGAAAGAAATAAAGATTTGGCTTCTAAATGACAAAGGGTGCATGACTTATAACGGCCGAAAGCCATTCTATATGGTTCCCATTCATAAAGATTTTCTCAGTAAACACCAAATTTAACTAATGATTTACACATCCAATGGCTTAAAGTTACTGCCATCCAAGTTAAAATGTGATTGGCACCATGAAAATTTGAAATTAGCTCTTCAGTAAAAATGCTCCTTTTAACAAATTCAGACATCTAAAGCTGTAGTCTTCAACAGAGGTTTATTTTCCATTGATCTTAACAAGTTTCAAGAAGAAAGCAAAGAAAACAAGAGGATAAACAAGCATGTTGTAAAGACTCAGTTCTTCCGGGCCAAAGCCGCAGCAATGCCACCAACTATGAGTGCCACACCTGTTGCAGTGATGCCGATTCCTATAACACCATCTGCATGAAAGATATGACATTTGCAATTCCTTTAGTTAATTTTATGACGTGGCAAAAGCTTAAAAATAAGCCAGATATTACCTTTAGCAATTCGATCTTCAACTATTTTGTTGAGGGACTGTGCCTGCCTCCAATCAGGCGCAATCTACATGAAAAAAGGGTCAAAACCAGAGAAAAAAGAGATGAGACTGAAACATTCATGCTTGACCATGGATGTAAATATACTGTCCCAAACAGGGGATAATGGTCAAAATTTAATAATTAATGTGGTCATGCTATAATTTAAATTTGACACACTGTTGGTGCAAAACTGTCGAAGCTATCAATACTTAAGAAAGTGTCACATCATCGAGGTAAATGATATTTTTCACTAAAAGTATGATGGCATTATGAGTGGATCAAATTCAATCCACTGACCAACATTGGACTCACATAATCCTACTAATAATTTGAAAGAAAACAATATCCTTCTACGATGATAATAGTATCCCATATCATGATAATCGACATATATAGTGTACAACAAAAACAGAAATTACCAATAGAATGTTTGGTTAGGATTGTTTTTGCTTAATTTTTTGTTCATAAGCTTTTTCTATAAACTGAGGTTGTTTGGATAACAAGCTTAGTTTATGAAAAAAGCTTATAAACCAAGAAAAAGAAGCAAAAAACAACATATTCAAGTTTGCTGGGTTGGTTTATTTTTTAGCTCACATATTATAACCTCATAGTTTATAATCACAAGCTAAAAATACAATCTATGCCAAACACATGACTAAGTATCCACAAAATGAAAATAAATTAGCTAGTTGTTGAAAAGAAAAAATTCCTATCCAGAATAGAAAAACAGATAGTTTGTAAGGATAAAACAGTCTTAATATTTCTAGGCTCCGAGCAAATCAACACAACCAAAACCCTAATGTAGATAGAGCTGTTGGGCAACAGAACCAGTCAACATAAGGCGTCATACAAGATGCAAACTGGAAATGGGAAAAGTAAGTATCTAGATACAATCTATCTGTAAGTGAAAAGGACAGACCTCCAAACATTGTCCCAAGAGCTCCCGACTCCTACCATAATCATTACTCCTGTAATAGCCAACAGCCAGGAGATAAATCTTCTCTCTTTGATGCAAAGGACTTTTATCATTGCCCAAAGAAGCTGAAAATTACAATTAGGTATGTGCAGGGTTAGCCATGCATATAAAGGTCAAAATACTTCAATATCAAACATCTGTGTAGGGCCATATAACAAGCAATAGAAAGAAAGCTGGGTCTTTGGTCCTGGTGCGATTGCCTCTATCAACAGCATGAGCAGCCCCAGCTATCCATTTTTTAATGTTAAAGAACATCTAAAATGCTAACATATGTATCCCTGTAATAGAAGAAATCTGATTTACATTGCTCAAGGCTGGCTAAACCATGAAACAAAAAATATGTTATGTGGTATTTATTTGGAGCAATTGAGCTAATAGGAGTAGCTGAATGAAATTGAGAGATGCTAGCAAATGCCTAGCTGAAAATGATTAAGACTAATACATTAATGATCTCATGAAACAGCAAGGCTAGACTAGATAGGGCATTCTGATGAATAAAAAGCATAGAAGTAATAAGATGTCTTTTAAGCCCCTCTAACCGGACCTACACTATACCTATATAAAATCATCAGAATAAAAACTGAAAACATACAATTCATTTTTGAAGAAACGGATATCTACTTATTTCTAAAGTGTTCATAAAAGGCTAGTGCTTAAAGGCTGCACTATAAATATTAACACTACATAAAACAACTCTTCAGTGAAAGCAGAACACAGTGTAATTGAACAAACAAAAAAACAGAAGTAAACTAAAAAAAGTAACCCAAAGAACTGAAAACACTCTTGTAAGTTTTATTACTTTCAAGCATGGCTATCCCACGCTGAACATCTTCCTTCTTCCTTGAATGAACAAGTGCCCAGGACAACCTCATTATGCTCTCATTCTTCCGTTCCTCAGAGTCACCATTAGAAGCCTCAGCAACTTCTCTCTCACAGCCCTTCAATACATGCAATATAGTTTAGACTGAATGCATGAAAGCAAATAGCAGTAAATCACACTTAATGCAAACCATTAAATCACAGTAAACACAATAGCCAACATATGGTAAGCATTCAAACAGTGTATTTTTTCCCAATCACCACAGTGACCATTATTGCAATAAGCCATAACCCAGATAAGCAATAGCGATTTCTTCACTACTTTCTCTCAACTTGCAATTTTTTCTCCTAAATGTGGTTGAGAAATGGTTCCCTAAATTCAAATAGCAAAAAGCCACACAAAAAACGTGGAAATTACACTGACCTCTTGGAACCCTCTTTTTTCAAAAGCTATGGTCACCTCACTGGAGATTCACTTCTCATTACACTTACACACCGAGAGGAAAAGTGATCGAAATTCCTCAACTCTCTTAAAGAGCAGTGAGTATAGCTTTTGAAACAAGAGGAATGCCAAGTATGATTAAACTAAACCTCATGGATCAATGCAATTAAGCTAATATATAAACTTGGGTAAAGTTAATATAAAGATAATCTCATTCGCAGGATGATCCAAATAGTGCCGATCCTAACATTTTGTAGGCTCATTGTATATCAAATAATTTAATTATATAATATTTTTACAATAAGATATATCAAAATCGTGAGAACGTAAGATAAACTTTCTTTTCGAGTTCAATTATTGTGACTTATAGAGGACTTGAGTCCAATATATTTTTACGGGCCATCTTCTTGATGAACGTTAAACGTTTTCATACTTTTCTCACTTCAGGTCAGACCCTTATTTCACTATACATCAAGTATATGATAATATAAGGCAATGACCATTACAACACCAAATTTATGCGAAGAGTTAATAATTGACAACAGAACACATTTTAAAAAGAATAAAAACAATAGCATACTTGCCATACAGAGATAAAATTAGTGGTATATGTATAAAAATACTTGGGGCCCATTAATTATGGGACATGTGCTGCACACTAGCACACCGTCACGGGCTGGCCCTGTTTCCAAATATCATATCTACCATTCAAACCATAATTTAAAATTGCATATATCCTTGTTATGAAATTCACTGGTGGCTTATCACGTAAAAACAAAATCACCGGGAACTCGAGTTTATGTTAACATTATAATACCAATTTAACGCATTCCATGAAAGAAAACTTAACGTCAAACAAATACAAATAGACTCGATTGCTTGATTCAATGTTTAAATTTGAATTCCATATCACGATTCAATAGAAATCATGAACCGCAAGGTTTTATAATTACTAAGCGCAAAACTAGGGTTTTACAAAATATAGAAAACAACAGAATTAGAAAGGAAAAACTTATATTTGAATTTTGATGGAAGAATGAAAGGGGAGATTAAAGGGAAATTGCTTACAGCGATGACATCACGGTCGCACCAAGGGATCTGTTCGCCGCCGGTGAAGAAGTTTCCGATTGATTCGAAGAAGCTTCCGATCTTAGCGTCCATTTTGGGTTTGGGGTGAACTGTGAAGACTCAGCCTCAACGGTTATAGTGTAATAGAGGGTGACTAACTCAACAAGTTACTTCAAATTTATAGGTTGGGTTGTTTTGGAAATTCCAAACCTTTTTAAAGAAACTATTATTGTTTTTTTATGATCAATTGAAAAATGAATTCAACCTCCATAAATTCTATACTCTTTTTGGTTAAGTAAGCTATTTTTTATTTTTAAACTATCCTTAAATTTTATTTACTAGTGAGATTGATGCATGCATAAAAATAATGTTAAGTTACTAATATATCATTAAGGAAACCAATATCATTAAACTCATAACAACAACAATAAGTTCATAATGCATGAGTGGATGTTAGCCAATAGATAAAAAAATCGTGTGAAAATATTAATTGATTGAGAATAATAGAATAAATAAATTTCATAGTTAAAATTAAATAACATGGTAATATTAGTATATAAAAATATAAGATTAAATAATAATAATAATAATATAAAAGCTGAAATTAATAAATTAAAATCAATTTTATAAACAATTAAAGTTTAAAGTATAATTAAGAAGAAAAATTAATTTGTGATAATTATTTGCAAAAACATAAAATTTAATATTTATTCATGTAAAGTTTTTATACTCTCAAGACATATTCACCAGTCAATAATAATTAGTACATAAAGAGAATAAAATATTTTCATGTTATAAAACACATAATTAATATTATTTATCTATAAATAAGTGTTATAAAATGAAACTTCCTCCTCACTTTATATCGGATCCTCTCTATAATGGACTAGTGTATAGACATATACTTCATGCTTAGCACCTCATATTATATGATATTAAGTATTTAATTTTAAACATTTAATTTTGGAGAATTTAAATACATTTTTTGTGTTTGATGTACTTTATATTATAATGTTCAATTCAATGTGAGATGTGTAATTAATGTGTTGGTGGTGGTTGCCTAGGATTATATGACTTTTTTTTATAGAAATTAAGCAAAATAAAGAAGTGAAAATTATAGATATTATTAGTGTTATAGTATAGAAATATAAATATATACTATAAACATAAAATACAAATAAATATTTTTGAAATTTTTTATGTACTAAATAAATTTGTTACAAAAAATCATTACTAGCCTAAATAATTTGAGAGATGTTTTAGTTTTACTAATGAATAACAATTTTGATAAACTACTTATAATTATTAAAATCTTAATGTTATCTCTACACTCAATATCTAAAATATCCATGAAACTGTTTAAAATTGTCTTAAATAAATAAGACATGATAGAATATATGGTTTCTTTATTTCATAACTATATATAAAATGAATTAGTATTAAACTAATTTTTGTACAATGTGCTTATCGTATTGATTATGATTAAAAAGCTCTGTTTATATTTTTGGGAAGTAATATAATTCTTTTTTTTAAGCTGATATAATTAGCTTTATCATAAAAAAAACAGGTTTTTAATATTCCTAATCAATACCTCTAGCCATATAATAAAAAATTGCTAATTTGATTTGAGTAATGTATTCATCACTCTAATATAAAAAGTATTCATGTCTCTTTTAAAATTATTAAAGTATTTATTACTCTCGTGTAAAAAGAAGAATTCACCACTATCAATAAATTTAATAAAATATAACTTTGTACTAATTAGAAGTTTTTGGCACATTGTGATACACGGTGTGATAAGTCTAACTTTTTTATTGATATCAAAATATTTCTTTTGCATAGCTCAGGATATCATTATAGTTCAATATACAATATTTTGATTAATGATGGAAGAAAAGCTTAGGTAGAATCAGTCGATCATAGAAACAGAGACTTAGCAACACTAAGCAAAATTGGAATTCCAACAAAAGTGAGCATTCACTTGTGATATACTGATATTATGAAGTTTTGAATGCATATCAAAGGATAAGACAGTTAATACCAAATTACAAGAGATAGAAAAAAATGTATGTTAGTTTTATATATTATTATTGTATTATCTATCATTTATATTTATTTATTATTGATTTTTTCAAAGACATAATACAATAATAAATGGTGTATTGATGTTTATAAACATTTATACTAACAATGCATACACTCTTACATGTTCTTACATGTAACCAACATTATAACATATCATAAGCAAGCGAGGTAAACATTTTAAGGGAAAATTAACCTTTCCGGTTACATGGCCTTTCACCTTGTAGTTGTATTTTGTTCAAGGATTCACTGAAACTATACATTATCAATGTCTGGTAGGGTAAATAAGTTTTATTTTGAAATGCATAAATTAATTATAACTGAAACCCAAGCTGAGATAAAGTAATATATATAATCATGAATTCTTCATAAGACATTAAAAGTTTAATTATAATTAAAATTTATCTATAAATTATAGGACAAAAAAATATAAATAAATTGTTAGTTGGATATGTATATGTAGACAATTTTCACTTTTTTTTTTGTTGGTATTATGTAATGTATCTTTTAGCTTTAGTAAATAATTAATATTTTTTACGACTCTCACTAATTAAACCCTTAGGTCTTATCTTACGATGTAAACAGTTTTCTCTTTAGAAATAGGTTGAGCATCCCCAGTTTAATAAAAAAGCCTAAGTGCCTTTGACTCATCAATCATCAGTCACACGAACGCAGAGATTTATATAGAAGGCGGCGATGGGTAGCACATCGGAGGATTTCTCGGTGGTGGTGTTGGCATCGGACCTCGCCGTAGATGCACGACCCTTTTTGTCATACCAACAAGAAGAAGAAGAAAACTGGCACGACTGTTCCCAACACCTCTTCCCAGATGAAGATTTCTCCGATCTCGAACTCCTCCAATTCCTCCGCCTCCAAGGCTGCGACAACAACGGCCACCCCGTTCTCCGAATTGTCGGAAAATACTATCCTGGTAGCTACCTCGTACTAATCCTAATGTTTTTTATTTTTCTAAAGTTTTAATTTTGAGTTTGGATTTGCTTGCTATGAGGGATTTTATGAAGTGGGTTTGTAATTGAAATATGAAAAGTTGTGATCTTTACTCATTCTAGTACTAGTCTTGTGTGGATCTATGTTTTCCTTTCTGTGTTGATAACTTTGTGAGATTTGGATCCAAATCCCGTTTTGTGTGTTTCTCTTTAAGGCTTTGCGTTTTGTATAGTTTGCAGTTTTAAGATCTTAACTATTAAATTTAAGCTTTTGTTGTATGTAGGTCTATGTTTAGATCTGAGCTGAAACAAGGCTGTGACTGAATATGTATTAAATTTAAACTTTTTTGGTTAAATGAATTGTTCCTAGGAATATTTAGACTATGTAGGTGTGTGATTGTGGAGTTGAAAGTGAGATAGAATAGATCGGATTAAAGTCGCTGCTATAACTATGATTCAATGACATGAAACATTGAAAACATATTGTACTCTTGGACAACGGCAATAAAAAAACTTTGGTCTGCCACATGAATAAAATATGTCATTGTGTTTTGTCATATATATAAACCATGTAAATTGTACTAAAGGAATTAGATAAAATAGAGTTTTCCATGATTTTTTTCTTGCAAATTCTCCTTCTAGGAGTTTATTATGTCTCGAATTCTTCTCCATTTCCTTTCAATATGGCTGCTGTTACTCTGAAATCTGAAGAAGTGGTTGGCTCTATGAAGGGCTTTTCTTATTTTTCTTGTCCAATTGACATATATTCTTTTTAAAAGGTGAATCTGCATGTGATACAAAAACAATTACCTTTATTCTACTTTTTGAGCCCTGCTTTTCCAGTTATGTTAGGAATTTACCTGACACGTGAAAGCCGATTTTTCACCACTAATAAGGGAAAACATATTGTACAAATGTACTTAATCTGGGGATAACATATGATAGATTATTGAGTTAGCTATACAAACGTTTTGCTAAATACTGGGTTTCTCATGTCTAGATAGCTGTTTGTAGTATAAAACGCAATACAAACTGCTGTTGGTTTCTGATATACACATGGACCATTATTCAAAGCCCCTTTTCATCTTTTTTTCCATCTAATCCCTGATAATTTCTCTGAAAAACACTCTCAACAGTTCCATTATACTGAATCTTTAATCATCATCTATGTAACTACCTCAAAATTTTCACCTTCATACATGCTCTTTAGTTTCAATATGATATGTCTATTGGAATATTTATTGGCATAGAATGAACTGCACCTATTTACCATGTTGGTGACTTTTGAATAGAGTTTAGATATCTCGTGTTTGCTTATACATGAACTATATGCAACTCTTTTAGACAATTAATTTTCTTATCATGACCTGTCTATTCTCTACTTTTCATTTGCACTATATGTAACAACTTATGATTCATAAATTTCAGTCTTCATGACTAGGTCTTCCCTCTCTTCCCCTCCTCTCACCTCCATTACCACCACTAATATTGGATAATGCTATTGTTTCTCTAAGTTGGCCATTTAAAGTTCCTATTAACTAATCATTGTCTTTGGTTTTACTTTACAAATTTATTAATGGTCAATGAAGAGTGTGAGTAGGCAATTGAAAGTGCTAATAGCCTCACCCCTCATATTCTGTTTTCAGATTTCTATTTCCCCCCTTCATAATTGAGACATATTGTCACTCTGCCTTGGAAAAATAAAAATAGAGAACAAAACTCAAATCGTAAAGCAATAAAAGAAAGAATAAATTTCTATAGCCTTGGCGATAAGTATCTATTTTTCTGAGAAGATGTTTTGAATATCTTATATTGCTTTGGCACTTAAGTGATGTATCTGCTCTCAAATGGTTTGCAGCAACTGTTGTGAGTGCAGAGCGGCTGAAGCGGTATGTTTCCAACAAAATATGCAGTGAGTTGCCAGAGGGGCCATTCTGCATTGTTTACATGCATACCACTGTTCAAAAGGAGGACAATTCCCCCGGCCTAACCATCTTGAGGTGGATTTATGAAGATCTGCCTTCTGACTTCAAGGATAGGCTTCAAACTGTGTATTTTATCCACCCTGGGCTTCGTTCCAGGCTTGTCATTGCTACTCTTGGTCGATTTTTCTTGAGTGGAGGGTAAGCCATATTCATAGCCGAAATGGACATTAAAAAGCACATATTCTATTTTGTTGTCGTAGGTTTAATTACTAATTTCTTTGGGATTCGGTTGTTGACTTGTTCATTGTTTAGATTGTATTGGAAGATCAAGTATATCAACCGCCTTCAGTACCTTTGGGATGATATAAAGAAAGGAGACATTGAGATACCAGAATTTGTGAAAAGTCATGATGATATTCTGGAGAATAGACCACTTACCGATTATGGCATCGAACCCGACCCCTTTAACTTGACCGGGATGCCTTCAACCACATTCTCGTATGGGAGGTACGAAGAGAGATGGGCTGGAAGGGAGTATATCTCTTAGTATGGTTATCTCTTAATCATCTTATGAACTCAAACTTTTGTACATAGTAGCTCTGGTATTGTACTTGTATTCCATATATTCCTGTTAGTTCCTCGTTTTGTTGAGTTAAACTTTAGTTTATGGCTCTACATGTCAAGAAAAAACTCATTTAATTATATTAATAAATCTATGGAAATTCAAAATGTACGTTTTCATATGATTAGACATTCTTCAAAACTTGTTCCTTGGTCATGTTGATGTACTTGTATGAGTTGCTCCCCCTTTAGGTAATAGTTGTGTGCTATGCATGATAGATATCTGGTATTAATGCAATGGATTTGGCAGAACACTCAATGCGCTTTCTTAAGGGTACTTTACTGTGAGGTTTTGATCTTAATTGAACCATAGTCTTCCTTTTCCTTTTCCTGCCTTAAGAATCATAGCCTTACTATTCTTTTTCCTGAAAACTCAGTCTTTAAATATGTTGCTATAACTAGAACCAAAAGATGCTCAAAATACAAAGGAAAGGAAATGCAAGCCAGATTCTTTAGAAGTAGTTCTCCTCTTAAAAATAGAAAATACATCATTACTAGAAGCCAAGAGCATAACAATTCTAGAGAACAAGCCCCATTATCATTATTATTATTTTGGGTACCAGTCTAAAGTAGTACATTCTTAACACTAAAGAGATGAAATAAGCCTTAGTTTTAACTTTTTTTTGTTTAATATGTAACAGTCTAAGTAATGGCAAAATGGGATATGCCTAAGTAATGGCAAAATGGGATGCTTTGCCTGTTTAGCCTGTGTCGACACAATGCCCTAAAAAATGTTGGCATGGTCTAGCCCGTTTCAGTCTACTAGACATATACTCATGCCTTGTCCTTTTAAAGCAGGCTAAGGGGATGCCCATATGCATACCTTAGCCTCATCAACATACTTGGACAATGACCACAACCTGGTGGGATTCTTAGTTGAAAAGTCCCAACTTTGATTATAATTTGGATGCAAGTTACCTTCTTGTTGTTTTTGATTGAATGAATGTAGTGTTTAGGCTTAATGTGTCTCCGTTGGGTTGGGAAGATTAGGATTTATAAGGGTTCATAGATTGGTGTGTAGAATTGAGTTAAGGTCACGGTTTGATGGGGAATTTTAGTGAAGTTGAGATGTGAGATGTTAAGAACATGGTTGGGGGATATGAATTGGTATGGCGCCATAAACATGAGATGTTTGATAAGCCTGTGAAGTTTGCCACAAGAGTAAGGCACTCTTGATAAAAACGGGTACCTTGACTCGACCAAAAAACTAGGAGAAAACTCATTAACAATGGAAATAATTCCAATAAAATTCAACTTAACTTTATTCATTGTAGAGTTACAGTTACATATAGGCTGATTTAGAAAAATAAGATAAAACAAAAAAATCAATTTTGAAAAGATAATATTCATCTAACAAAGTCCTAAATATTTTCACGGTTGGGAAACTTGATTTGGTCTTGAGTTGGTTTATGTTGTCTTGGCCGAATTGGTTGTTGTGGAAAGACGGCCTAGCTTGATTTGAAAATGCCTTGAAAATTGAAGTGTGATCTCCCCTTACCTTCACTGGGGTTGAATAAATAAAAACCTTCTTAATTTTAAGCCAAGATGAGTGTTTTGTTGTTGGCCGAATTTTAGAATAGGATTTCCTTGGTTGAATAGATTTGGCTTTGATATCTTCAAGCTTTATCTTCTCCTATTGTTTTGTTGTTGGTTGAACATTAGATTAGGATTTCTTTTGTTGAATAGACTTGGCCTTAATATTTTCAAGTTTTATCTTCTCCTTCTTTCTAGCCATGTTCATCTTGGTGGTAACTTGAATTTCCTTGAGCCTAGTCATTCCTTTCATTCTACCCGCCAACCTTGCTTTATCTCTTTACTTTCAAATGTATAACCGAGCCTTCCTACATCCAAACATAAAACATTAATTAAATAAAAGCTTCTAAATAAATCAATTTAGAAAAATTAAACAAAATAAACATAATAAAAAAAATTCTTAGATTAATTGTGGATTAAGACACTTTCCACTTATTTAGGTGTAATGACATAAGTTGTCATGGTGGCTCCTCCACCAAACTGTGTTCTCCTTTAGGCTCTTTAGCTTGGATGATGCAATTTACGACCTTGCCATCTTACTCGGTCCAATTAGGACTTGTATCTATGATGGCATACACAAGTTGCCTAATCACCTCTTGTGCCCTCTTGGCCTTGGTCCTAGTCATGGGCCCTCCTAAGCTATGTAAAGACTCTTCATTGATGTTGGACCCCATTGGGTTTACATCAATCCTGACCATTGCTTGATATACCAAACATCTTTACTTTAGAATCATCATCATCAATGGCTTTGCCTTCTGCCACAACTTGCTTCGACAGAGGCGCGATGGCTCTCTTGGCATGCAGTGACTAAACATAGTTGGTCATGGGCTTGCAGGTGGTAGAGGAAGATTTGTCATAGTTCCCATCTTGTTTAGATTGCTCCTTCCACACCATATGGAGAAGCTCGTCACTATCGATCGACACTTCTACAATTTTTCTTCTTCTTTGGTCTAGTTGTTGTCTTTAGTTGTATAGGTTGTCGTCTGTATTAGATGATGGGCTCGTGTTGTCATCTTTGGTCTCTATCCGACAATGTTGGATTGGATAGCCAACCACCACCACTGCTAGGGTTAGCAAATAGTTCTTGGAACAGAAAGTGTTTGGAATGGATTTGCTAAGAGTGTTTGGGAGTACCATTTTGGAGGGGGAGGGAAGGAAGGGTGTGTTGTTGAGTTAGTGGGTTGAGTGAGTAAAGAAAATGGGTTCGGCACTTCTGCTACTAAATGCTGTTGAGTAGGGCTTGGGAATGGACAGGCATTGGGCCGCTGATCTGGAACCATTTTTTGATTTCACTAATTATGCCTACGGCCCAATAAGAAGGCCGGTAGGAAAAATGGGCAACAGTGCCACACAATGTAGGCTAATGGATTAAAAAAACATGCTCAACCCGTATAAATAAGTAGGCCATTCAGGCGGGCCAGCAAACAATGCCTAAATTGCATTACTAACCTCACATCTTGTTTGTATTAATTTTTTTAGTAGAATAGCCACGTTGGTCCATGATAGTGTAACAGCCATTCATTTAAATTCATAATAGATGAGTATAATCTTTTCTAGTACCTGCCAGTCATCAGCATTCACTTTAGTTCCCTACTGTTATCAAACAGTGGCAGGTATTAGAAGGTAATTTTCATATATAAGGAACTAAAGTAAATGCGACTACTGAGAGTGACTATTTACTCTATCAATTTTTTAAGGTACAGTCTGTAATAGAATTTTAACCGTGGTATGTTCTCTCCGGAAAAATGTTGATACAGGCCTATAACAATAACACAAGTAAAAGCTGATAGGAAAAACCAAACAATCTAGTTTTATTGTGAATACCATAAGCAGTAAGTACTAAGTAGCACAGCCACATATAAACTATTATAACATTACAATTTGGCAATAGTAAATACAATGTATGACTGATCAAAGACCCTAAAATCAAACACTAACAAGCTAGGGGAGAAGCAATAACAATCATTGCTATGCTGAATCGCTCTTCTGCCAGTATTGTATATTAGCAGCATTCTTCACAGATCCAGCAGCAGCATAGAGCAAAGAGGCTGCATCAATAAGAGTTCCAATTGCAATATAAAAATTAGTATTTATGCAAAATAATTTGTTTGGAGGATATAATGTAATATGCTCATCAAAGCCATTCTCTAGTATACTAGTAAATCTCATATCTAATAACTTCAACTAAAAAGGGAGTTTGTGATAAATTTACGTTTTCCTCTCTGTGTGAATAACGATGCAAGAGTCTATATTAATTATTAGAGTGAATTGGACAGATATTCCATAATTTTAGTGAAATTATACAGATTACTTATTCCTTTTTTAAATCTATATAACTATCTATAATTATATACGTGCGTTGTATTGACTACTCTCTAAGAGAGATCATTGTAATTTCTTAAATAAAAAATAATAACGCATGCAAATAAGTCAAATAAGATATGATATATTATGAAGATAAGTCCAAATAATATAAAAATCAATTTCTATTCATTATTTTTTGTTTGTTACAAACTGCATCAATAATTCTAAGGAAGTGTTTAAATCACTCTTATACTATATTTTAACTAACCAAAATATGTGTCTATTGATTCTTAACTATTTATATTTGTCTTCATAATATATCATATTTTGTTTAATTTATTACTTTTAAGAAATTACACTTATCTCTATGTAAATAATTGAAGTGAAAGTATACTTGAGTTGATAGTAAATAAACTATGTGATATAATTTTGAAAATGTGAGACATGTTATGTCTTTTGAAATCTCAAAATATATTTTTGACACTTTCTAAGTATAATACCATTATCAATGAACAAAAGGACCCTAATTTTATTTTTTATTTAATATAATCACTATTTTGATTCCTGCAAATTAAATTTCCAAATGAAAAATGAAAATAAACTAAATATAACTTGAATCTTTATCTTTATAATTTTAAATGGAAGTGGTAAAGAATAATATATTATTCATAATAGAAAATAAAGTAGGTGATAGTAGAATAGAGTTTATATTTTTTAGGATATTAAATAAATAATATTATTTGAAAATGAAATTGAAGTAATAATGAATAATAATATGTTATTAATAATTAGTAACAATTACTAATTATAAATTATAGTATTTATAAATCAAATTGAGGACTTTTATGTAAAAAATGAATGATTTTTTAATTATTCCTCAAAATTTTGTTTGAAATGTAAAATGGTTTTCAACTGATATAATTTTGAAAATGTCTTACTAAATAAACTTACAAAAAATTAATTATGGAAATCTCAAATTATATTTTTGACGCTTTCTAAGTATATTTTAATTTTCACTCAGAAAATTGATGTCAAAATTAATTTTATTTATAATTATTACTTTGTTTCCAAAAAAATAATTTCTCGATCAAAATAAAGATAAATCAAATATTATTTTATTTCCATTAGTATAATTTTAACTTGAAACGATGGTGAATATTTATATGTTTTTTTGTAATAGTAAATAATAGGAGATAATAGAGTAAAGTTAATAATTTTTATGATATTTTATAAATAGTAATATTTGAAAATCAAATTGAGTTTTTGCAGAAAATGAGTTTTTTAATTATTTCTCAAACAATTTTTGGAACATCAAACCAATTTTAGTCGATGAAATTTTAGAAATGCTAAATTTTTTTTATAAAATGTCTTTTGGAGTCTCAAAATAAATATTTGACCCTCCCTAAGTATAATATAATTTTCATTGAGTAAAATTAATATCAATTTTTATTTAAATTTATTACTTCTCGAAAATTAAAATTTTAAAAACAAATTTTAAATAAATAATAGCATTTTAAAATTAAATTGAATTTGTTAAACAAAAATGACATTTTTAATTCCTTCTCAAAATATTGTTTGGAACTTAAATTCATTTTTAGCCAATGAAATTTTTGACAATTCTAAACATACTAAATAAAGTTTGGAAAAAGTACCTTTCTAGATGGAAAGTTGAAACCAATTTTATTTCATAAGTAAAATTATTACTATTTTGTTTTCATATAAATAAATTTAAAAATAAAAATAAACCAAAAATAATTTGAATCTAAATCTCTATAATTTCATCCAAGTTTGAAGAAAAGTGATATTATTCTAATAAATAAAGTAGGTGATAGTAGAGTAGAGTTGATAGTTCTTTGAGAATATTATTATATATATAATA
>NC_032011.1:6702670-6743021 GCF_001865875.1 Lupinus angustifolius | reverse complement strand
TAATAATAATAATAATAATAATAATAATAATAATAATAATAATAATAATAATAATAATAATAATAATAATAATAATAATAATAATAATAATAATAATAATAATAATAATAATAATAATGTATGAAAATCAAATTGAGATTTTATAAATAAAATTAACTATTGTTGAAATCTCAACTATTTGTTGGAACTTAAAGTCAATTCCAATTGATAGGATTTTAAAATATAAAATATGCTAAATAATTAGTGTTATAGAGACAACAGTATTTGAAAATGAGATGGAGATTTGTAATTTAAAAAATATATATTTTTAATTATTTTTTAAATATTGTTTGTAACATAAATTGACATGTTTTGAGAATATTGTATAAATAGTAACATTTGAAAATAAAATTAATATTTATTAATAAAAATGACGAAACTTTATTTCTTTATCAAACTACTTTTGGAATTTATAATCACTTCTACCAAATGTAATTTTGAAAGTTTCAAACAGGCTAAATAAATTACGGAAAATCTTTTTCACTCAAAATATATATCGTATGTTTTCTAAGTATAATATCATTTTCAATAAGAAAAATTAATTACGAATTTATTTTTCTTTAAAATATTTACTATTTTCGCACAAGATAAATTTCCAAATGTCAAAGGAAAATAAACGATAGATGAATAGAATTTTTATCATTATAATTTTAAATCAGACACTACGCCATAATTGATATTTAGCAACACCATTCAACAACGTTTATGTGTTGAACACCGTTAAATTTAAGGTGGAAGAAAATTAACAATGTTTATTGAAGCAATCGTTGTTAAATATCATATTTTATATATTTAATAGTACTTCTTCAATAAACGCTCTTAAATGTGTTATATTTAACGATGCTTATTAAAAAAAGCATTGTTAAATGTGTTATCTTTAAGAGCGCTTATTGAAGAAAGCGCTGTTAAAGTTCATACTTCATATATTTAATATACTTCTTCAATAAACGCTGTTAAACACTTGTTTTAGTGAGGTGGAATATTTTCAAATTCAAAAACAAAACCTCACACAATAATATGCATATCACCCACTTTATTATTTCTCTTACTTTTCTTCTTCTCCATAAGTCAAATTTTTTTGTCTTTTGTTTTTAGTTTCTCTCTTCAAACAAGCTATCAATTTCTAGTTTTTCTCTTGAAGCATAATGTAAATCGTTATCTTATTTTATCTCATTTATTTCTCTCTTCACTAATAGTGTAATCTTTATTTATTGTGAAGTTATACAACTATAGTGTTCTAGGTTTTTGACTATGGTTCACTAGTTTAGAAGATATGGTTTGAGTACAATGGTAAATTTTCTTTCTCAATTGCTGCTAATTTTTTATTTATTTTTCATAACTTTTGAAATTTATTTAGAGATACCATTTTTAATTTGTATTTGCAGCTTGCATTGATCATTGAGGAACACAAGAACACTTTGTAAGGACTAAGGACTTGCACATTGGAGGAGACAGAATAAACAATTTGCGTAAGATCTCATTACTCATATGTTATTTTATAAAATGGAATCTGTTAAGGTTAAATGTAGCTGGAGCCGTTGGTGATGTAACAAATCCATTGTAAATATGATGTAGTTGGACATGCTTGTCATGTAACACTGAAAATTCGATGTATTTTATTAAGTATTTATTTTAACAAAAATTAGGTTTAGAAATTAATCGGTAATGATTTAGGCTAAACCATAGTTGAGCGTTAGTCTTGTTTTTGAATTCCTATATTGTGGTAAATTATCATAAATTTCTGTGACATAAAAGTTTTGGACTGTTATCGGGCCCAAATTCGCCCGAGTTCGACCCAATAACGTGTTTTGAGTTCCGTAGCTCGGAATAAAATTTCGATTGCGCCATTGGCTTCGAAATATTATGTCAAGTCAAGATAGATATCAAGTTTGTCCATGACACATTTCTAAATATTTTTCACGTCGAATTCTATGTTAGAAATTGTAATCGTAAACCGAAATCAGAAGATTTTTAATATCCAGCCGAGTATTAGCCGATAATACTCGGGCATGATTGAAGCGTGAATGTTTATCCGAAGTGGTCATTTCACTTTCACGAGTGAACTTTGCTTGTCAAGCACGCAAAAATGGTCATCTTTTATACAAAATCCCTTAAACCCTTCATCTACCCATTGCACCATTTATTCTTTGAAAACCTTTGGTTATCCCCTTCCAAAATGTGATTCATTGTACTTAAAAGACCCCTCTAGTTAGAAAACCCTTGGCATCACTCTTCTCTCTTCTTCATTATGATTTTCTCAAGAACTCCAAGGTAAGTTCTTATTTCTTCGTTCTTACTCTCTTAGAAATCTAACCGTTAGTTGTTTACGAAATTTTTGTATGATGTTTATATGCATGTTATGAACGTTTTAAACCGTAGAAATTTTCTAATAATCTTCTTAACTCTTGTTTTACTTAAGAACTCGAAAAATGGGTTTTCGTGAATTTAGAAATCGTTGTTTTGAAACCATGAAATATTATTGTTCAAGAGACTATTTTGGTTTTTGTGTTTAGTTTTGAGGCGTTTGAAGTCAGACAACCTACACATTCACGTAAAGGAGATCAACTGCACTACAATTCAAGGTGAGGGAGAATACATCGTGACATACTGGTGTCCGAATATGACACCTGAATCTCCCAACTACCTCAAAAGTTGGAAGCTATATTTGTTTTTATTTAGAAACTGGTACTTAACTAAATGATTGCGTGTCTGGATTAGTACAGATGATTTCTTAAGTTGTATGCCCTAGGATAGACTAAAATATCAAGTATTGTGGTAGTTATCCATGAAAGAACATCACCCGAGAAACTAAAACACGTAGGGATTGAAAACATCAGAGATTTTCGTTCCGGTAGCCCAAAAGGGCGAGGAAGTAGTCCAGGATGATGGACCCCCTCACATGGGAGAGGCTCCCTCACTTGGGCGAGGAAGAAACAATTGCCCTGGTCCCCAATTGTCGCCTGAGCGAGCCAGTCTTGCTTGAGCGAGGGCTAGACAAGCGTTTCGCCTATTTTGGGCAATTCTAGTCGCCCGGGCGAGACCCATCGGGTGATTTTGACCATTTTTTGGTGGATGTTTCAATTTTGCGATAGTCCCCTCGCTTGAGCGAGAACGAGGCAGAGAATTGAGTCTATTTTGATGAAATCGTCGCTTGAGCGATAGTCTTTCGCTTGGGTGAGAGACATGCAATGTTTTTTATTGCTTTTGATGAGTTGATTGCTTAGACAATAACTCTAACTTGGGTGAGAATTATATTTAATAATTAGGAGAGATTGTGGCTCGATCGAGGAGCCCGATGCCCAAATCAACAAACTTATACAGTTACCTTTGGTCTTGCGCCTTATTTGGGCAAAGATTCTGACGATGACGATGTGAGCAAGGCGATGCCTATAAAGGATTACATGATACCATGCATCGATATCGTATGACCGTAAGAGGCTTGGTCATGTGGTCGTCCAGGGTAATTCAACGATGGTTCGTAGTGGTAGGGATGTTATTCCTCTATTACGTGATAATGTAAGATCGAGTCCCACAAGAAGCACTCCTTTGGGAGATGACTTAGGATGAGCTGATCTTTTTAATAGAATGAGTAAAAGATTTAATCGACTAATCTCGGTTAGTGTGCATACTCATTACGAATAACGAATTATTGGAGAGGAAATTTACGAGAGACGAACGAGCCCCGCGATGTTGAGAGGGACAACGATGGCGGTGATTCGTCAACATAGTCGTGAGGGAGAGTCTAGGTGAGACGAGTCCCTTGTATTCCTGGATAAGGTATTCTGTTGGATCAGACAATTCTCACAGCGCAAACTATACGATCTTTGACAACCCCTCTTTGCAATCAGGATCAAGGAGAGGGATGCCCAAAAGTGTTTGATAAGACACCAACCTGAAATGGACAGTTCTTCAGAACTGATTGATCATATATCTTGCGAGGAATAATTTTTTGTGCGTTCAAATCGGCTTGTTATGGGAGGATATTGGTGTAAGGATGGATGAAATAAGCATAATATTCATACGTTGAGATTGTGGATATTGATCCTCATGATCTGAGTTATAACATCATTCATCATTGTGCATTATATATGTGATCTATATTGTGTATATTATGCGTGTTTGTCTTAATATTATATTTTGTGTAATTCCATGCCGTCAATAAATCATATTCATTAGATGTCTTACTCCCTTTCCTTTGCTTTTCTTTCTGCTTGTCCTTGGTTCGCGTTCTCATTCAGATGGGTCGTACCGCGAGGATTCAGAGCTACCAATTCTCGATGTCCTAGGAGGGGACATGGAGTAGTAACGAACACCGATACACCTACACAAGCCCTTGTGCCTTAGAGCTGGAGATGGTTTGTGATGGCTCTACGATTCGTTTTCCTTCACATCATGTGAACTTGGAGGCTTCTTTCACTTTACCTGCTATGAGATTTGCACCTGTTGCACCATCCATTCAGTCTGTGATTCCTCACAGACCCACTGTTGTGGGGCCATCTACTAGGGGAAGGATTTGGGATGATGTGCTCAATTCTCCACCATGGAGGAGAGCTGCTCGACAGACGCTGCCCGATCTTCAGGCAGATGCGGGAGCGAAAAGTAAGTCGCAGGGTTCGTCCAATGACCCGGAAGAGGAGATGGAGGCTGAAGAGAAGGAGCTGGAAGCTGAAGAGGAGGACTGTGTGGAGTTAGTGTATAAGAGGACTTCATTGAGGTGATGGAACTCTCCTCCGATTCTGAGACGAAGGAGGACTCCATCGAGTGTCCTAGTACACCCGCTAACACCAGAGCTAGTCACTAGTAGTCATTTCTATTTCTAGTTTCCCTTGAGCGAGTATCTATGTAGGGTACTATTGATGCTTTGAATAAATCAATCTATTGTGTATATTTTCAGTTTGGATAAGGATTTATTCTGCTTTTTTTTGTATAAACATTTTTAGTTATTTCCAATAAAGAATGCTCCCAAATTTGAAGATTTGGCGAGGTATGCCTCACATTACAATCAAGTGGGAAACGAAAGGTCCAAATGTGCTAAGTTTGAGGACAGACTCAAACATGACCTGAAGGGATGTTTGTACATCAGCAGATACCGGATTTTGCAACTCTGGTTAAACGGTGTCAGCTTTATGAGGAAAGTGTGAAGGCAAAGAATGTGGCGCTGAAAAGTGTCGTACCACCCGGAAATTCCTATGGCCCTAAAGGAATTTCGGGCAAGGACATAGAAGGGGAAAGCCCTTCAACCGCAACCAGAAACCCTAAACTTCATCACCAGGGAATCAACAGAGAAATTCCAAGCCTTACAACAACAAAGGCTTCTGACAAGGGAACAATAGTAACAACAACTATATCAACATCAATAATGACAACAAAATGAGTTTACCGGATGGGAACTCTAAGAACAACACGCCATCCTGGTGTTCGAAGTGCAAAGGGAAGCACTTAAGTGTCAACTGCCCCGTATGATATCACTGTAACTAGCCTAGACACATCAAGCCGATGTGCCCTAAAATGAAAAGGGAAGAAGTGAATACTGTTCAAACAGCAAGACTTAAGGCCAAAGGAAGGATGTTCACCATGAGCGGAGCTGAGATTGAGGGCAATGAGGACCTCATACAACGTACGTGTCATATTAATGAGATTTCCTTATCTGTGCTGTTTGATTCGGGTGCAACCCATTCTTTCATATCTAATGATGTTGTAAACCGATTAGCATTACCTATAGTATTATTACCCTATGACCTAATTGTATCCACACCCAATACTGAACGAGTCATAGTGTCAACTATGTGCTCTGAATGTCCTCTAACTTTAGAGGAGCGAACCTTTGCAGTAGACCTGATATGTCTACCCTTAATCCCAATTACAAAAAAACGCTGTTGAATAAAACCTTATATACTACTATGCTCACATAGAATGTGCCATAAAAGCGTTGTTAATGACAATTTTAAATCGAAGTTATGAAAATAATAACATATTATTCGTAATAGTTGATAAAGTAGGTGACAATAGATTAAAACAAAAAATAAATGGTTTTTATTTCTCTCACAAAGTATTTTTTGGAATTTAGAATTGGATGAATTTTGAAAATGTCAAAAATGCTAAATAAGCTTCAATAAAGTTGTTTTGAGTCTCAAAATATGTTTATGAGGTTCTCAAAGTATAATATTATTTTGAATGAGAAAAAATGATAATAATTGTTTTATTAAAAGTATTACGATTTTGATACTTATAAATTAAATTTCCCAATAAAAAAGGAAATAAAATTGGATATGATTTGAATCTCCATGTCTATAAATTTATATGGAAAGTGAAGAATAATAAGATATTTTTAGTTATAATAAATAATACACGATAAAATATTGTAGAGTTAATAGTATTTTTATGATATTTAAGTTTAGTATTTGATAATTTTATTGAGATTTGTTAAACATAAAATGAATGATTTTTAATTCTTTCTGAAACTAAGTTTTGAAACTTTTGAATTTTAAATATGTCAAATGTGTTGAATGAACGTGAACAAATATTCTTTTGGAGTATCGAAATATATATTTGAAGATTCCTAAGTATTTTACTATATTCAATGATGAAAATCTATAATAATTATATTTTTTTACTTTACATAATTACCATTTGATTCCTAAAACTAAATTTCCTAATGAAAAAGGAAAATAGATGAAAGATAATTTAAATCATAATTTCTGTAATTTTATATCGAAGTATTGGAGAACCTCAATAAACTACTAGTAATAGTAAACAAATTAGGTTATAATAGAGTGTATTTAATATTTTTGGCGGTATTATATAAATACTAGATTTGAAAGTCAATTGGAGTTTAGTTAAACAAAAATGACAATATTTTCAAATTCATGTTAGAGATTTAAAGTCATTTTCAACTGATTGAGTTTTCAAAATGTCAAACATTTTTAAGTTGAAAAGAAAATAGTTATGGAGTCTTAAACTATAATTTTAACAGTTCCTACTTATAATATTTTTTCATGAGGAAATTTGAAATCAATTTTATTTTTTATTTAAAATTTTTATTACATTGATTCCAAAAATTAGTTTTCCTAAGGAATATAGAAAATAAACAATTTGAATCACAATCGCTATAATTTTAAATTGAAGTGAATAAAAATAATATATATTTGAAAATTAAATAATGATTTTCTAAACAAATTGATGAAAAATAATATATAGTATCAAATTTGGTGTCTAATTGTGTGCTTTGTGTAGATCAAGTTTGCCTACAATGCTACCAAATTGGCTTACATTAGCAGCATGATGAGTGTGGATCAGGATTGGAGCATGACATGAGGAGTGAGTTGAAGGATGGCACAAAGCTTGGCTTGGATAGATTGAATTTGGGTGGATTGGACAAGGAGATTGACCAGACTTCTCAGTCTCGACCAAACTGTCCTAACAGGATGAATTTCAGTGACATCCAAGTTCATGATGAGCTTGGTCCTGAGCAACTTGATGGACACTTCTCCATCTTAATCAACTTGATTCAAAGAGAACTTTGGCTTGTTTATAATATCTTAGTTCAGAATTATTTAATCTTGTTAACTTTCTGTTTTGAGTATGTTTTTAGTTAAAAAGTTAGTTAATTAATTAAGTTTAGTTTGTATGTGTAGATGTTCCTTATAAATATTATTGTATCTTTGTACTTTTAATGAATAAATAATATCAGAAAAGTTTACTTTCATCATCTTCTTGTTATCTTCTCAATCTTCTCCTTTCTCATCCTCAATCAAAGAATCATGGCAGGAACTTTTTAAGATATAGTTTGGAAATTATAACCGGTTGAATTTTAAAAATGACAAAAATGCTAAATAAGCTTTAATAAAATGGTTATAGAGTCTCAGAATACATTTTCGATGTTCACATAGTATACTTCTCTTTTCATGATAAAATGTTATAACAATTGTTTTATTAATTCAAATTAATACTATCATGATTTCCATAAATTAAATTAGAACAAAAAATGAAATTAAACAAATAGTGATTGAAATAATTTAAGAAAAATCCTTCATCTCTATAATTTCATATCGAGAAGGTGAAAAATAATAATAAGATGTTAATAATAGTAAATAAAGTAAAATAAAAAAGATTATTATATAAATGAATTTAGTAAATATGGAATCGTCCTCCATTTTAGCCCAATTCCATTTCATCCCAATTCTCATTTACTTAAAAAATATTGGTAATTATCTGACTAAGTTGCAACTTGCAACAGAACTATTAGCAGCAAACTCCAGGTGAACAAATTATATGATGATGATGATCCATACAGGGAAAATCTGAAAAAACTTAAATTAATCAATGAGTTATTCTCAACCCACATTGTCTGATTAAATAAGTCAAGCTTGAAAAACTTATTATTCCATAAGTTTGAACTTTAAACTTTATATGTTTAGCTCATAGTGACCAATACACTATATAGTATGGATTTATGATTCATTTGAGTGTGCAGTGAATTACTATTTGGATTAATTATATAAGACATGTTTTATGATGAATATAATTATGATTTAGTCTCACTCAATTTATATTACATGTTCCATGATGATAGATATCACCATGTTATTTCCTTTTTTATTACCATAGATTTTTCCAAGGTTTTAAATAGCGGTTTTGATTATGATTTCAGAAACGTTCAAAACCTTAATGTTTCAAATAATTGTGAGCATTTACGGTTGATATGATCACAATTGATGTTGTGATACAATTTAGTTTTCATGGATCCAGATTTAAAATGCTGGATTTTCTTTCTTATCCTGCAAGTATCTACAACAATATTCAAAGAGATGGCAATGATGCAAATTCAGACCTTTTTGAGAAACAAGAATAACTCAGTTTTTCCTCTTGTCGTGTTTCCTCTTCATAGACCAAAGCATTAAGAGAGATGGCCATTAGTCATGTACCAACACCCACAAACTCTAGCACCACTATGCCCTTTTGGTTAACAATTATATGTGTCATTGTTGACACTGAATGTTTTGACTTTGATACATGTAATATTTGACTAATTAGTCCTTCCACTTAGATTTTGATGTTGATACTCTCAAGTCTCAACTTAATAGCTAGGTTTAAGAAATATCTTAATCTTAATTAGAGTTGGTTTTTATAAAGGATAGATTAATATTTTCCTCGCTTATTATATCCTTGTCCAACTTTTAGAAATTTCCTAACCAGCAATTTATGAGTCCTTGTCCCTAAGTGATAATGTCACAACCTTTGGTTCTAAGGGTGAAATGAAACTTTTGAGCTTGGATTCTTCACCATTGGAAATTCCGAGAAACATTACACGTGGATCATTTTCTTACCAAAAAAGAAGTTTAGTTGGATTATTACAGTTACACAATTCTCTTGTTTAATTAACCATGTACCATGTATTGGAATCCACGTATAGTGTACCACATATTGGATTCTTTATAAAAGAAGTCTTATAATAATAATATAAAAAGTAAGAACCACAAAATCGGGTACCATATCCCACACCAGAACTTGTAACACAAACCATGTAACTATGGTTGGGACTTGAGAATGGTCTTAATCGGCGTGTAACACCTTGGTAGAGTCCTTATAATCCATCTCCTGGAGACTTCTCGTTTGGCATGGTGCTCCATACTATCCTGGTCCATATGAGATGAATGGTAACCAAACTTCTGTAGAAATGGACCATTGAATGGCCTCCATTTGAGTGGTTAACAGTTCTCCGCAAGTAAGGATCAATCCTATTTATGACTTCAAGTTTATTATGAATAAGGATGAACATTACGACACATTTAGCCTGAAGAACACGTCAATTATCTGGAGATTAGTATTGGATAGAACAAGCTATGTTCATAGGCGCTATGTGTAGATTGAATCAACTTTGTGCCAATGTTTGGATTCTGGAAGGCTTCAAGCCTAAGTCACATGAAGGATGTCTGTCATGGATGCGCTAGCAATAAGGCTTTAAGCTGTGAGGATAAACAAAAGGATGAATTTATCAAATTGAGTGTCCTGAAATTGCCTTACACTACATATACTTAGCTGAATCAGACAATTGGTTTAGAGGAATGCTAAGAAAAGTGACAAATTTACCATACATGTGCACCTTAATTGATATATTACAATTTTGACGCACCTTTTAAATTAATTATTGATTTGATATAGTTTTTAGAGATTCGTGTATGATAAAAATTATTTCATACGAAATTATGATTAAATAATAATTTTTATATCTTCTATTTTTATGAAGTTGCGCATGCCCTAGAGACACGACCCTACTATATTATTATGTACTGTTATGCTATTCGATAGTAGCCATTTCCCCGACTCTTATTATTTGAGTATCAATGTTCGATTCTAAATGTAAACATGTCTCTTCTCTCTTTTTGAAGTGTTCTCTCCATCATGGCTTGTGACTCAACCCTCATCTGAGTTGTGGTAATAAACAGCGCAAGAGAAAAAGGGTGATGAACCAACAAAATTAAGAAACTAGGAAGAACATTGCCATTTAGAGTTTTAGACTTTTAGTAAACTAGCTAGTGAAAATTGTGTTTAATGGTTCACTAATCAAATTACAGGTAATACTGATGACTTATAAAATTATTGGTTAATGAAGAGTGTAAGATATAGTAGTGTCAAACTGTAAATAATCTTATTCTTATTGCAATTAACTGCTATAAGACTATCGAAAAAATATAATTATTCTCTAATTGGTATTCAATGAAGGTTCCTACAACCACAATCACTTCAGAGTTTGGCACGTTGCTACCTTTGAGATTAAAATTTATGTTGGCCCTTGCCTTGAGCATAGTCCATGGAGAAGTTTCCTTTTGTTCTTAGCTCTCCAAAATTCTTCCAAGAACATGTTGTCTCTCTTGTGTGTCTCAATGCCTTGTGCAAGTTGCTTCTCGACTACAATTTTATATGAAATTGTCTCCTCCCATGACTCCCTAAAAACAATACCAAACAATAATTAATTTAAAAGGTATACCAAAATTATAATATGTCAATTAAGATGTATCTTTATAGTAAATTTGTCGAGTTAAGCAGGATCTTAGCTTTGTCACATTAATCCTTCCAATTATTTCTTATCTAGAGTCCATTTTTATGATTATATCTTTTACCATGGCATTACAATGAGAGCTAATTTATTTCTGGTTGTCTTGGGCCAAAATGACACCCTTTAATTATGGATATAAGCTAATATGGACCATCATACTTTTGTGAAGGGGGTATGTTGAAAAGTCTCACATTATCTATGTCATTTCTTATGTATGGTTTAAATATTTGTTGGGTTATTTATTTCATTGTCAATTGTATCAGAGTCATGGTATTCGCCTTGAGGGAATCTTAGGCGTGTAATCCTTTAGACGATTGGTTTTCCAATTATTACTTTCTTTCATAGTTGTTCTTAATTGTTGTTGTCATCTCACTTTCAACACTCTAGGTTGAGGGGGAGTGATAAATATAGAACTTTGAATGTGGTTCAGATCTATTAGGATCTTGTTGTGGTTGATGCTTGTGTTCTAGATGACGGTGCTCTCTAATACTTCTTTATTGATGATCAACTCTAAAATTTGGTCCTTATTGCTCGGTTCCCTATATTGTGGCCATCATTCAATGCAATTTATTTCACTCTCAATTTCAATTCAATATTCTTCATACTTTCTCTCTTCTTGGGCACAAATTGTCCATCATACATTTTTCTCTCAATTCAATTCATTCTTATTAATCTGCTTCTATTTATGATGTTTATGTTTGGAGATAGCTTCTGATATGGATGATTAAACATTGTTATCTTCATCTTCTTCAATTTCTTTTGCTTGGATCTTGCAAAGCTCATCATTGATCATTGGTCAATCCATCTTCTTAAATTTCTTTTTTTGAAAGCTTGCAAAGCTCATCATTAATCATTGATCAATCCATTTCAGTTTTAGTCAATGTTTGCAATTCTCTAAGCCATGTTTATCAGAGTCTATGTTATTATTATGATTACTTTCCTTTTTAAAGGGATTACTTATAATAAGCTTAGCAAGTTTTAGTTTGAGGGAGTGCATTAGAATATATGAAAATAACTTAGAATATCTTAAATTATATTACAGAGAATATCTAAATGATACATAGATATAAATATAACATCTCATATTATAATATCTTAGATTTATTTAGGGTATATCTTAGAATATCTTTTAGGATTGTGATTAATTTATCTTATATTTTATGACTAGTTTCTTTATTTAATTAGGAGTCTAATAATTGTTTATGTCTTTTGTATAACAATATTATTACATTATTATTAATAATATTATCAATATAATTTATAATTTTGATCATTCTTTTTTCCCCTATCTATAACTAAACCCTCTAATTTCAACAACTATCTACCATGTGTGATTGTAAGGTTCATTGATTACTTTTCATAAAGCTTGTAGTTTTCCTCCTCAACAAGATTATATATTGTTCTCCCAAATTAAGAGAGAACCCAAATCCATAAAATGCAACCGTTCTCTATGAATAAATATAATTCCCCTTGTATATAAATTTATCTATTGAATAGAAAATAGTAGCCATGGAGTCAAAATTGTATCAAGAGCTAACTAAAAAAACATTAGGAAGCATCTAACTGTTTGGCTGCTTAGAAATTCACATTCCCGTTAGAGCTTTATATGTGTAGTGTTTCCCATTTCCTTAATATGCCCATATTTGGAAAACTACTTTCTGCCTTGCTACTACATTTCCATATCCTCTTACTTATCTTTTTTTATTGTTTCTAACATATGTTATCACACTGGAGATAATTTTGTCGAACCAAAAACATTCACTGTAGGACTAATTCTCCCAATAAATATTTTTTCATTCACAAGACTCAAACCTAAAACATTGTTAAAGGGAGAATGAATCATGTATCACTTGAACCAACATCTGTCAGTATATCCTAAGTTACTTTAAAACGAATAAAACGGGCTTGAACCTTTAAACAGGTTTTCCCCTAAATATGCAAAAGAATTTGTGAAAATGCATGAACATTGGGAAAGAGATAACCTATTTTTAAGTGTGTCTCATTCTATATCTTGAATCAATCAAATTTTAATAAATAATATAAAATGTTATTTTTATCTTTATTTTTTTTACTTATATAGCAATATCTAATTGATTTGATACAATAAATAAGACATCCTTAGAGGCAAGTGAACATTCAACCATATAATGAAAAGTAATTTAAAAGGTGACAGGACGCCTCACATTTCTTATAAATTGACATTCAAATTAAAACATGTTCAAATGTAGCCCACTTTTGATCGATTAAAGATCCTATAAAATCAATTTCGCTGGCAAGACCCACCAAAATAATGAACGAAAAAAAAAATAAGAGACAGAATCTAACTCGAGCAAGTGAAATGTTATTTATAATTGTATTAAAAGAATCATAAAGCCCACCAAAAAATCAAAATTTGAGTTGATTCAAATAAAAAGATGAATATACTCAAAATATAAGAGTTTTACATTGTCATTGAATCAACTATCATTTATTTTTAATTATCACTGATTTTTAAATAAAAATAATATAAATCAATTGAAAATGATACACTATTAATGTATAAATCTTTATGTTGTCAACGCATATATAATACACTTTTTTATCTGATTTCTTAAGTTATCCTGAATTTTGTCACAAAGTAAGGAAAACCAACTATATAATCATATATAAATTTAATATAGCATGGTTCATTTAATATAGTTTCTAACAATATAAATATGAAAATGTTTAATAAAAGCGTATAATATTTGTACATTATTAATATAAATATTTGTATACAATTAATATATTATTTATTATTCATTTATATTATTTTTATTAAAGAGTCAATCATAATTAATAATAAATGATGAATAATCTAATAACAATATATAAAACATTTTCCTGTCTAGGAAAAGGAATAAAAGTAGTAAAGCTTTGTTAAGAAGCAACAGCTCATATGACTTTGAATGTAATTGATGCATTGAATCCGTCAAGCAAAAGCAAAATTTCATCTTTGTTCCTTTTTCTTGTCCCTTTTGCGTTGCCTTTCCTTGGGAATCATAAAACAAGGACAATAAAATTATAATACTATTTCCGAAAATCAAATCTTACGGGTTGATTCACCAATTAGAAATTCAGTGAACACGACCTAATATTGGTCAAATATTATAATTATATTGATTAAAGTTTATCAATATTGGTTAAATTGTATTGCTCAAAGTGGTCAGTTTTTATTACACACATTATCTTTGTCTATACTTATAAAGCATGGTTTATCATTTGACTCATGTTACGGTTATAAACCTTATCAGAACAATAAAATTACACATGAGTTATAAACCTTATCAGAACAATAAAATTACTATTCTAAAGAAACTAAAAAATTATAAAAGAAAGTACATTGTTATCCATGCTCATAATCTCGATGATTACAACTTAAATGATAACTTGAGTCTATCAGTCAGATAAGCTTGAACTCCATTATTTAGAAAAGATAGAAAAGATATGAAAATCATTATCCTAAAGATATAAAAGATATGAAAATTATAATCTTAAATAACTTATTAAATCTAATCTAATTATCCAAGATATAATCTTTAAGTTTATGAGGTTTAGTGATACTCCTTTGGTGAAAGTGTAACGCCCGAAAAATTTTCAAACAATATTGCTCATGAGTGTGGTAAGCTGGACCATATGAAATATCAATGACCGATCCACCTCAAGAAGGTTGAACATGATAAAAGCTACCCCATAACTTCAAATCCAAGAAGGCCTACATAGTGTGAGATGTCCCCGAGGACGAGAAAACAAATAGCACATCCGATGAAGAGGAGACAACCAAGTTGTGCTTAATGGCAAACACTACAAAAATTGGCAGCATAAGCAACCCGTATAACATGAGTGAGGTATACTTTTCTGACTCGTCTTCATGTTCCGATGAGTCTCATACTTATGATGAATTATATAGTGCATTTGTTGAGTTGCATGAGGAACTTAAGAAATTAGCGAAAGTAAATGTAGATAGAAAACGAATCATCATGTTGTATGAAAGTAAGATAACTAAAATGCAAGAGGAGTTAAATGAATTAAAACTGGAAAATGAGACTCTTGATCTGATTTACTCTTCCGCCTCATGTAGTTGCACCACTAAATTAATTGAACCCCCTATATGTGATCAACGTGATGTATTAAATGCTAAATTTTCTAATTTAAAGGATAAATTAGCAAAGTTCACATATAACAGAAATAACCTGGACAACCTACTTGCTACATCTAGGAATGTAGGTAATCATAGAGGTCTTGGCTATAAATCAAAGAAAAACAGTAGACCATATAGGAGGCAAGTAGACTACATGCATAATAGAACTAATCATAAATTGCCTACATGTTTCTATTGTGGTAAACATGGTCATACATCTATATCATACTACATTAAAAAATATGGTGTACCTAGTGGTAATTATGTATGGATGCAAAAAGGGCAAGAGCCTTTGATTACTAACAAGAAAGGACCCAATATAACTTGGGTACCTAAACAATGCAAGTAAACTTGTTTTGCAGGTATGTCTACGGACTCGGGAACAACACTGGTACTTGGACAGTGGATGTTCGAGGCATATGATAGGTGATAGATCAAAGTTCTTGGATCTCTCACTAAATGGTAAAGGTTATGTCACTTATGGAGATAACAATAGATGAAAAATACTAGGCCTTGGAAGAATTGGAAATGCTTCACAAGTCGTGATAGAAAACGTGCTATATGTCGAAGGACTAGATCACAACCTACTAAGCATTAGCCAATTGTGTGACAAAGGTAACAAGGTATATTTTGACTCAAATTGTTTCATCATTCGTGATGGGGTAAATAATAATGTTAAGTTTATAGGGCAGTGAATAAATAACATTTATATGATCAATTTGGATGATGTCACCACTCTGATTTCTAAATGTTTTATCGCTAAAGAGAGTGACATTTGGTTGTGGCATAGATGAGTAGCACACATTCATTTGAAACATCTAGCTAAGTTGTCATCACATGATTTAGTAGTAGGATTACCAAAGCTGGATTTTAAATCAAAAGACTTTTGTGACACTTGTCAAAAGTGTAAACAAGTGAAGAGTTCATTTTCAACTAATAAAGTGATATCCACAACAAAGCCTTTGGAATTACTCCATATGGATTTGTTTGGACCATCACAAATTATGATCTTTGGTGGTAGCTACTATGCGCTAATAATTGTTGATGACTACTCTAGATTTGCATGGACTTTGTTTCTCGCTCTAAAAAGCGACGCTTTCAAATCTTTAAAAATTTGGCCAAACAACTTTAAAACCAATTTGATCATAAGATAGTGTATATTCGCAGCGATCATGGTGGAGAATTTGAAAACCACCTATTTGATGAGTTTTGTGAAAAACATGGGATCCTACATCAGTATTCAGCTCCTCGAACCCCTCAACAAAATGGAGTTGTTGAGAGGAAAAATCGAGTACTAGAGGAGCTAGCAAGGACAATGCTAAATGAAATCAAGGTCCCTAAATATTTTTGGGCCGATACGGTGCATACTGCTTGCTATGTAATTAATCGAGTACTACTTAGACCTACACTCTTAAAAACACCATATGAATTGCTAAAAGGCCAAAAACCGAATATTTCACGCTTGTATGCTTTTGGATGTAAATGCTTTATACTGAATAATGGTAAAATATTACTAGGTAAATTTGATTCGAAAGTTGACGAGGGAATATTTTGGAGGTACACTGTTCATAATAAAGCATATCGAGTCTTTAATAAATATATTATGCATGTTGAAGAGTCCGTCCATGTAAAATTGGGTGAATCTTCTCCGAAAGAGAAGAGGAAGGTTGTGTATGATGATGTTTCAGGTGCGCTAGAAAATGCATACACAAAGAACATGGATATTGAGAACGAGGTTCAGGATGATCAAGAGCAAAATGAAGATCATCAAGAAACGCCTATGGTGTGGAAGACAAAGAAAGATCATCCACTTGACAAGATTATAGGTGATATCTCAACGGTAGTGGTAACTCGAAATTCACTGCGAAATATTTGTAACTTTGTAGCATTTGTATCTCAAGTCGAACCTAAGACCATAGACGAGGCCTTAGAGGATGAACACTGGGGTATAGCTACGCCAGAAGAGCTAAACCAGTTTGAGCGTGATAACTATGGGATTGGTCCATAATCCTAAAGATCATCCCGTAATAGGCACGAAATGGGTCTTTAAAAATAAATTGGACAAATTTGGTTTGATTATACGTAATAAGGCACGTCTTGTTGCAAAAGGATATAATCAAGAAGAGGGCATCGACTATGATGAAACCTACGCCCCTATTGCGAGGTTGGAGGCTATTCGAATGTTACTAGCCTTTGCATCGATTATGAACTTCAAACTCTTTCAAATGGATGTAAAGAGTATGTTCTTGAATGTATATATTCAAGAAGAAGTGTATGTGAATCAACCACCCAGTTTTGAAAATCATAAATTCCTTAATCTTGTTTATAAACTCAAAAAAACTTTATATGGTTTAAAGCAAGCTCTTAGAGTTTGGTATGATAGATTGAGTAGTTTCTTATTAGAAAATGGATTTGAAAGGGGAAAGGTTGATACAACTCTTTTTATACAAAAGTCAGAAAATTTGTTACTAGTACAAATTTATGTAGATGATATAATATTTAGTGTTACTAACGATTTGCTGTATAAAGAATTTTTTGAACTTATGAAAGGGGAGTTTAAAATGTCGATGATGGGTGAGTTGACATTCTTTCTAGGACTACAAATCAAACAAATGAGCAGTGGGATATTCATTCACCAAACAAAGTATTGTAAACAACTTTTGCAAATATTGGAGATGGATAAATGTAAAGAAGCGACAACACCTATGACATCATTCTGCTATCTCGATAAAGACGAAAAAGGTAAAGCAATTGAGGTAACAAAATGTCGTGACATAATTGGTTCTTTATTGTATCTAACTGCTAGCCGCCCCGATATAATGTTTAGTGAATGTATGCGTGCAAGATATCAAGCCTCACTTAAGGAATCACATTTTAGTGTTGTAAATCGTGTTATGAAATATCTTAAAGGAACAATATCTATGGGTTTATAATATCCTAGGGATAATTCTTTATCTAGCGGGACTTGCCACCTTTTGGGTAGCTCCCTAGTTTCATGGCATAGTAAAAAGCAAGTTTGTGTTGCTTTGTCTACTGCCAAAGCGAAATATATTGTCGTAGGCGTGAGTTGCGCTCAGATTCTATGGATGAAGCAACAAGTATCAGACTTTGGCTTAAAACTAGTTAAAATTCCTATAAAATATGATAATACTAGTGCCATAAATCTATCGAAAAAACCAATTCTGCATTCTAGAACTAAGCATATAAAGATTCAACATCACTTCTCAAGAGATTATCTATAAAAAGGTATTTGCATGCTTGAATTTGTTGAAACCTTGAAGCAATTAACATATATTTTCACCAAGCCCCTTCCACATGATACATTCTTTGTCTTACGCAGAGAACTTGACATACTTGATGAAAAATATCTAAACTAACTTGCCTAGAGTTATTATGTGCCTTTTCTTGATCTTTGTTATATGCTTATGAATGATACATGTTATGAATGCAGGTTTCCTTGTTTAGATTATCTTCATGAATTTTTTAGGCTCTCTTAGTGTGTCAAAATCCTTTAGGTTTGTGTTATAGCAATAGAACTCTACTCCTACACTAGATATATATAAGCTACACTGAAATCAGTGATAAGTGTTGTCAATAATCGATTGTTCTGTGCCTTAATCGATTAATTTTAGATACATAATTCAAAAGAAATTTTCATCTCGCAAAGTAATCCATTAACACCAATTTTAATCGATTACCTAGGCTCAATTTTTTGAACATCTGACAATTATCTTCTAATTAATCGATTAACACCTAAACTCAATCGATTACCTGGGCTCCAAAATATCAATTTTGAAAATCATTATTGTGGTTAATCGATTAATTTACTGCAGATAATCGATTAACAGTAGTGCTATATCAGATTAAAGTGACGTTTTTGGGTCATTTCTCACTTAGAACCCTAATCCTCTTTGCTTCCCCCCTTCTGGATCTTTTCCCAAAATTGAGTGTTCCTCAAGAGTTCATTATCAAATTCGGTTCCTACTTTACAATTTCATTTCTCTAAAACTTTAAATCTCTATCCAATCTGTATTTCACGGTTTTCCCCTCTTTAGGAACCCTAAACCTCAAATTCGAAAAATCGATTATCAAATCGATTGAATCACTATTATACCTGCAAGATGAGTGAACCAAGGAGCATGAGAGTGAAGCACACCACAAAACGTGCTAGACACGGAGAAAAAGGCTCTTCCTCGACTCAAGGAGGATGAAAGAGTCGCGGAGATCCTTACTACTCTCCCATTCTTCAAGAGGCTAGATTGACTATGTTTCAAGGCCGTAAGAAAACCTACATTCGGTATGCGGATGTAGAATGGCTTGATGCTCAAGGCTTTCAATTCCCATACGGGTTAGAGGCCCAAAGAGTTAACAAATTCGTGGAATTGAAAGGTAAGATGTATCCTTCAATCATTAGAGAATTCTATAGCAATTTTAGGTATAAGGATGAGGTGTATTCAACGATGATAATGGGGAAGATGATTGTTATGGATGAAGAGTTATTTTTTGATGTTGGAGGTCTTGAATGTGATGGACTTATGCTAGGTGATTGTAACAATGAGTCATGGGACTCATTCGATGCTATTGAAATGTACAAATCCTGTTTGAGATGACCTCACCTATTTGTGCAAGGGGAATTGACCAAGGTTGGGTCATTGTCTTTGGAAAACCGACTCTTATACTATTTGATTGCATACATATTAGTTCAAAGACATACTAACCATGCTCAACCCACCATCAATGATCTGAAACTTATGTTTGCCGTTCGGGAAGGCATTTCAGTTAATTGGTCTTTAGACATTCTGAAAGTTATGCATGTCATAGCTTCATCTTCATCAAGATTGCTCGCCTATAGGATATTCATCTCTCGTATCATTGATTATTACGAGATTAGACACCACTCATGTGGACACTATCATGACTAACTCCAGGGAGCATCTTGTTGGTGATAACCTGAGTCACAAAATGAACATCTATAACTTCGGTAATGAATGGAAATATCAAGAAGACCATACTGCCAGTGTGAATAAGGATATACCACCTGAAGATAATGCTGCAAATCCTAGTGAGTCCATCCTGAACAACCACCTGCCGAGGCATTTGCGGAGCCTCAAGAACCATCGTTTGGGCTTGCTCACTTGGATGTGATGGAACAACGCCTCAATGCGCATATAGATGGACATTTTCAGAGTATGAGGGATTCCATGGCCGCTGAATTTCAGCAGCAACAATAGAGGCTTTCCGAGGACCTAGAAAGTATCATTTTCTAGTGCGTGCTACCCGTGGCTCATCTCCATCACCACCTACACAAGATTAGGCTACATAGGAATGTCTAGTGTGTGTCTAGGGTGTGTGGTTATTATGTTTTGGTGATTGCATTTTGGTTTTGCGTATATTATGGTTGTATTTTGCTGTACTTTGTATTTGAACAATCTGTACTCGTTTACTGCACTTACTTTTATATGCTTCAAAACTTTGATGTTAATTTGGATTATGTTTGCAAATAATTGTGTTATCCTTTGATGTTATCTAATGTGTATATCTTATGTTGAATGATTGATATACTATGAATATTACTACATCATTATCTTTGATCATCATATGGATTTCATGTTGAATTTACACAACTAGATAAATCTCAAAATCAATTCTGCCATAATCTGTTTTTCTTACTAAATAATCGATTAACTCCATATTATAATCGATTAAACCTAAACTTTGTGCACATGTTCAAGTATTTTTTTAAGCTGCTTAATCGATTATCCTTGATTATTTAATCGACTAAGACTAGTAAACTGTATATCTTTCCTTACTTTTGGCTTTTAATATCATAATCTGCCATAGCTTTTGATCATGTCAAAAGGGGGAGAAAGGTGTTGTTTAAGTTGTTTTGAAGGTTGAAATGAACTTCTGCAAAGTAATCATGTTTTAAAGGGGAGAATAAAGTGAAGGGGTGCAGGGCATTCTGATTCAACTATATGCAAACATATTCAGTCCAACTTTAAGTCATCAAACAAGAAATTGTTTCAGTGCTTGTCATCATCAAAAAAAGGAGATTGGAATGGCAAATAGTCAAAGGATGTCATTATAACTGACCTACAAAGTTTTGATGAAGACAAGATCTTACATGGAAGCTTGAAGACTTGGACATCTCAACAAATAACATGCCAAGAACTCAAGGTCATTGTCATAGAATCTAGGATTGCTTTTTATATTCTAGAGTCCTAAGATGATTGTCTAGTATTGAGTCTTAGGGTAGGTAAACTCAAGATGGAAGTGCCTCACAAAGAGTCTAAAATAAAAATCAAATAAAATGAGGCATAACATCAACATATAATTATATGATAATTAACACTCCTACATTTGCATTTAGCATACATGATTTTATGCATAAAGGTTTAATCATTTCTAAAATCATGATTGCATGATCATTCATCATACAGGGTGTTTACCATTTTAAATTGAAAAACCATTTTTAACGATTTTAATCGATTAAGTCTTGATGAAATCATTAATCGATTAAGGAAAGTTATAATCGATTAAATGGAGTTACAGTAACTAACCTCCCATGATTTCTGTTTATTAATTGATTAAGTAATATTTTAATCGATTAAGCCATAACTGAAAATCTGTTTTCAAAAACCCATTAATCGATTAACATGAGTTAATCGATTAATATCTATTGTGTCACTTATGAGCTAATTCTGTTATTTTGAAACAAAATCAAAATCAGTTTTTAAACAATGCTTTTCACACTTTCATAGAGTTATCAATTGAGGATCATTGTGAAATTGAAAAATTACTAAGAGAAAAGAAAAACAAAGATTCGTGGTGGTAAACTTTTTAAAGCTAATGTGTTGATTCTTTGAAGTTTTGCTTGCAAAACTTTTTGAGTGAAAAGAGAGGAAAGAAAGAGAGTTCTTTTCATTGTGCTTACACGTTTCATTCATTTGAAATACCTTGCATGATTTCTACACTTAGTTCTTAGGGATGTTTGTGAGATATTCTGTCAAGGGTTGTAGAAGAGTCGATTTAATTGTTATCCGCACAATCTTGTGTGCAAAGTAACTTGGAAAAATTCAGTAAAGTTGAGGATAATTCTCGTGGTGTGTGGTATCATCATAAGTTGAGAATTAGGGATCTTCACAACTCAGGGAGTCTTGATTCAAGTAAAGAGTGTCGGTTGGGGCCTGATTGCGTGAACGGTGTGGTATCCAAGTGGGCGTAGATAGTGGTCAAACTGAGCTTAGTGGCTCAACGGTTTCAAGAAGGAAGTTTCCGTCTAGGGATATTGGAAGTGTGTTTGTAATTGAAATACATTTCTAATAGTGAAGAAAAATCTCCCAGATCAACTGGGAGGCCTAGATTTAGTTTGCAAGTGGAACCACAAACAAAGCAGAATAAAATCCTCGAGCACAATCTTCTATTTCCATATTTCTTTAAGATTCAGTCTTTATTGCTTTCTGTGTTGAAGTTGCATTCTGTGATTAATGTTAATTGTTGTTAATATGTTGATAATCACGAATCATTATTGAGTTAGTGAAGATCTAGATTCATCACTGTTTTGCAAATCAAGAAATCTGTTTTCAAAAGAATAACAACCAGTATAATCGACTAACATGCTTATTGTAACCGATTAATTGAATTGTCCTTAATCAATTAACCATGTTGATAATCGATTAACTGCAACAGCTTTATATTCTACACAAATATCAGAAAAGCGGAATTAGTGATCTGCTACACTTATTCACCCCTCTCTAGGTGTAATCTTACCTCAGTAGTACCCGACACTTACCTTCTTCCTCTGATTAGAAATAAAGCAAATGAAGAGTGGCATATTTGTCCACCAGTCAAAATACTGCAAAGAATTACTTCACAAGTTTGAGATGGAAAATTGTAAAGAAGCATCTACTCATATGGCATCCTCATGCTACTTAGACAAAAATGAAAAAGGAAAAGCGGTAGAGGTAACTAAATATCGCGGCATGATAGGATCCTTATTATAATTAACTGTGAGTCGCCCTGATATTATGTTTAGTGTTTGCATGTGTGCGAGATATCAATATATGCCTAAAGAATCGCATTTTAGTACTATTAAACGAATCATGAGATATTTAAAGTGAACCCTTAATATGAGATTTTGGTATCCTAGGGATGCCTCACTATCCTTGGTAGGATATTCCGATTTTGATTTTGCTGGGTGTAAATTGGATCGAAAAAGCACTAGTGGAACTTGAAACCTATTAGGAAGCTCCTTAGTATCATGTCAGGGTAAAAAGCAAGCTAGTGTTGCTTTATTCATCGCCGAAGCGGAGTATATTGCCGCTGGTGTGTTCTGAGCTCAAATCCTTTGGATGAAGAAACAACTTATAAATTTCGGTCTCAATCTAGAAAATATACTGATAGAATGCGACAATACAAGCGCCATAAACCTATCCAAGAATCTCATCTTCAATTCTATAACCAAGCATATAAAAATAAGACATCATTTCTTGTGTGATCATGTTCAAAAAGGTGATTGTGTGCTTGAATTTTTTGAAACCACTAAACAACTCGCTGATATTTCACCATGCCCTTCCACGGGATTCATTCTTTGTTCTTAGAAGAGAAATTGAAATTCTTGATGAACAATATAAAAGAAACTAAGAATTATAAAAGAACGTACTTTTTTATTTGCGCTCATAATCTGAATGATTACAACTTAAATAGAGAACTTGAGTCTATGAGCCAGATAAGCTTGAGCCCCATTATTTAGAAAATATATAAAAGATAGGAAAATCATTATCCTAAAGATATAAAAGATATGAAAATTATAATCCTAAATAACTTATTAAATCTAATCTAATTATCCATGATTTAATATTTAAGTTTCACAGGTTTAGTGATACTCTTTTAGGACTTTCTAGACGGCCCAACAAATCACATATTTTATTGAGTAAATTACACTGACACTCCATCAGTTTTAGTGAAATTACACAAACCACATATATCTTTTTAAAACCTACACAAATCACCCCTAATTATATATATACATTACACTGATTGCCCCTAAAAGATAGATAAGTATAATTTCTTAAATAAAAAATGGTGACGGGTGTAATTAAGTCAAACAAAATATGATATATAATGAAGACAAATCCAAATAGTATAATAGTTGATGTCTATTCATTATTTTGATTAGTTATAATATAGTATGAATAATTTAAACACCCCCTCAGAGTTATTTATGCAGGTTGTAACAAATAAAACATAATGAATATACATCAAGTTTTATACTATTTGGACTTGTGTCCACAATATAACATATTTTATTTGACTTAATTACACTCGTCACTATTTTTGTTTAAGAAATTACATTTATCTCTCTTACAGGGGTAGTCAGTGTAATGTATATGTATAATTAAGGGTGGTTTGTGTAGATTTTAAAAAGTTCTGGGTGGTTTATGTAATTCACTAAAACTCAGGGGATGTTAGTGTAATTCACTCTATTTTATTTTAACAATTCATATAATAAAAATATTTACTAATTTTTTTATTAATTTTTCAATATTAATATTAATATAGTATAAATATATATATCTAATTTCGTTGATATACGATTTAATTACCAAATTATCACTTGAATAAATATACCACAACTAATAACATTGATAGCTTCAAAAAATGACGTGATTAAATCTTAAAAACTATTATTATGTTTGTTAATAAAATTGTGTACATCTATTTTTAGTAACGACCCCATTAGGTGAAGCCATATATGCACTGGTCATCTTTTTAACAAAAAATGCATAAAAAATATATTATTTAAGAGTTGAGATCTATTCGGTCAGCAAGGACACAAAATCTGAACTCGAGAAGTTTCTTTTTACAACTCAATGTGAACAGTAATAAAGGAATGAAATATTACTTTGCTCCTTTTGACTAGACAAAACTTGCTTGTCCTGGTCTATGACCAAAATGTTTCAGTTTAACATTTTTTATATATAACGTAAAAACTAAAAAGCTTACACTCATTAGTTGCACAGATGCTGAAGTACGATCTCCAGGTTCATTAATGTAAAACTAATTAATATAACAAGTTAGGTGAGTTCATATTGGGTTATAATGTGCCACATGGGTAACAATATGATGGTATTGTTCACACCTAATTCCAAAGGAGTGTAATATTTATACACTATTAATATAAGATTTATATTTCAGTATATTATTTATTATTTATTTGTATTACTTTTTTAAAAAGTCAATAATGATTAAAAACAAATAATAAAACAACAGTATACAAAACTTTTATATTATCAATTTATATATGAGTTAATTACATTAACACCCCTGAGTTTTAGTGAAATTACACAAGTCACCCTTACTTTTTTACACTTACACAAACCTCTCATAGTTTTTTATACTTTATTACATTGATCACCCTTGGATGAGAAATAAGTGTCATCTTTTAAACAGAAAATGTGATTAATGCAATTAAGTTAACCAAAACATGGTATATTATAGGAAACATCCAAATAATATACAAATTAATGTATCTTTATTATTTTTTGTTACAAAATGCATCACCAATTTTAAAGAGATATTATTTAAATCACTCTTATACTATATCGTAACGAACCAAAAATAATAAAGATGTATCGACTCATATATTATTTGGACTTGTCTCTATAGTATACCATGTTTTGTTTAATTTAATTGCACTTATAACATTTTTTGTTGAAAAAATACACTTATTTCTCATGCAATGGTGGTCAGCGTGATGAAAGTATAAAAATTAGGAGATTTGTGTAAGTATAGAAAAATGAGAAGTGATTTATATAATTTCGCTAAAACTCAGGAGTGTAATTTCCTCTTTATATATTTAACTAAGAAAGGTACACGTTGATCAATAGCTAGCTAAGAAATCCCATGTTTCAAGAAGTGATAAAGTTGCATGGTTAACCCAAAAAAATACCTGGGTCAAAGGTCAATAATTAATCAAAGTTTCAAAAAGTATAAACCTTATTTAGAACTAATAAGTTCCATGTCTTTAATTTAATAACTACACCAATTTCCACACAAAAATAAGTAAATATTCTATATTAATGAAATCTTAATTGGGCCCTTACGAGCAATGATTAATTATCATTACCCTCGTTACCCTTCAAACTAGTGATTAACTACTATATTTGAAAGATATTGATTAGTATTCATACATAATGATTAAGGACATAATTATTAGTTACAAGTATTTTGTCTGACATGTGCCTTCATTTCAAATCAAAATAGGACCAAGGAATTCAAGGTTTTAAAAAGATAGAAAGAGGTCATATTTCACATCATGACGCTTCGCAAACAATGTATGATCAAGGGAGAAAAGAAAAGAAAAGAGGATAAGAATTTACTCTCTTAACATGTCTTAAAGTCTATCAAAAATTAATGATAATATGTTACATTAGTTAAAAATTAAATATTCATGAATTTATCTATTTTTACTTTATTATAATTGATTTAAGATAAATTTGGGAACATGCTTGAAGTTTTCATGTCTATCAAGATAAGATAGGATAGTCTATCAGAAAAAGTTTTCATGTGTTTGGCCAATAATATTACATCAATTAATACAGAAATATTACTTTTTAATTTAAGATTATATGGCACTTTTTGATTTGGTAGGACAGGAAACGAGGACAAGCTGAGAGACATGTAATCTATGTTAGGCCAAGTGTGAGGCATGGGTGGGGACTATAATTAAAGAGGGCCCAGATACATTTTACTCATACATCTAATTTCATTTTATATTATAATTATGTTATTATTTTTGTTCTTTTTAAATTTTATTATGTTATCAATCATTATTATTCTATGCATATATTTGGTATTGAATATTATAATGATATTGGGGATTATTATTTTATATTATTATATAAATTATGTGTGTAATTGGAATAAGGGTTTGTTATAAATTTTTACATTCATAATTTATAAATATTACACTTTTATCTAAAAAGAAAAATATGTATATACAACATTGTAATAGTTTTTTATACTTTCATTGTATCAGCTTGTGTATAGATATTACACTCTCATATAAACAGAAAATGATGTTTATTGATAATGCATCATTCATCGTTCATATTAATTCATCATTGACTTTTAAATATAAATAATACAAATAAATTGTAAATGATGTAATGTATAAAGTTTTTACACTAAGAATATATATATCAGGAGGGATCTATTTACACCTCATTTAAATTACACTAATTACACTTAATCTTAGTCATTTATTTTATTAAATCCAATAGACCAAATAATGAAACTTAAAAGTTATTTAAGATTTCTTTTTTCCTCTCTCATCATTTATTTCTTTCACCCATTTGGTTAGTTGAATTTAGTAAAATGAATGGCTGAGATCCGTTTACACCTAATTTAAGTTACACTAGTTACACTCAATTTCATTCATTGATTTTCTTAAATCCAACACACCAAATGAGTGAAACTTAGAATCTATTTAAGATTCATATTTTTCAATCTCATCATTTATCTCACTTACCAATTTGGTCAGTTGGATTTAAGAAAATCAATGGATGAGATTAAATGTAACTTAACTAGGGTGAAAATAGATCCGTTATATATAACATTTAAGTTTTACTCATTTGGTATGTTAGATCTAAGAAAATGAATGACTCAAAATGAATATAACTTAAATTAGACATAAATGAATCATTCCTCATATATATATATATATATATATAATATTTCAGTCTTACGTGAAACAAAGATTTTATTCAATATTTCTTATAATAAATTTACTTAGAAAAGCTTGTAACAAAATTATTTTAACAATACATATTAAATTCCATTTAACCCCATGTAAGTAATTCAATAAAATAAAACATTTGTTTTTGGTGTATAAGAAAACAAAAACAAACGTTTTCAAATGCAGCTAAAATTATTTATTAAAGAAAATTAAACAATTATGATACCTATTTCATGTTATTCACAAAATTCATACTCAAAAGATTCTACTTTTTTCGGAAACAATTTTATGGTTCCATAATGTGTTATCAATATCTATCACGCACCAAAAAATATATTAACTACTTACCCAAAAATGAAATAATATTTTTAATAATACAAAAAAAAATTATTATCAATATCCAACTGTTTCGTTTGATTTGATGACATATTTTTAAATTGGATTATGCACTAATATGATACATACATCATATCAACTGTTTTTAGTTATACTGTAATATTAGCCGTCGTATTGGCCAATTTTCTTAATATTAAAATGAAAATATTTTATTTCTTTTATCAAAACTAGAACAGAAAAGAATATTTTTTTCTTTTATTTGAATTAACCTTCTTCATCTTTCTCTCTTTTATCTTTCTCTTAATTAGCATGTTGTCTGTCAACCTATTTTCCTATCATTTATGATGTATAGTCTGCATAACATAAATGTCAAATATAGTAAATAAACATATTGTAGTATATTTTTCCTATTTCCTTTAAACTTTTTCTTTTACTTGAACGATTCAAACACTTTCGTTCAGATTATTCCTACAATAGTATACAGATTATAAATAGTATGCACTTACTATTCATATAAGAATTCAATGTATGATTCAAACACTTTAATCCAGATAAACACACATAATATACACAATATATTTTGCATACATAAATGCAAATGATGAATGATATTATATCTCAAACTATGAGAATCAATATCCATGAAGTCAATGTATGAATGTTATGTTTATTTCATTCATCCTAACACCAATATCCTCTCAATAAACTATTCAGAAATAACTCAGAGTACAGGTCCCATAACAAGCCGATTTGAATGCACAAAAAATATTCCTCACAGGGATATATGATTAATCTGTTCAAAAGAATTGTCCATTTCAGGACGGTGTCGTATCAAATACTCTCTGGGCATCCCTCTCATCGACCCTGATTGCAAAGAGAGGTTATCAGAGATTGTCTAGTTTGCGCTGTGAGAACTGTACAATTCAACATAATACCTCATCCAGGAATACAAGGGACTCGTCTCACCTAGACTCGCCCTCAATACTATGATAACGAATCACCACAATCATTGTCCCTCTCAACATCACGGGGCTCGTTCGTCTCCCGTAAATTTCCTCTTCACTACTTTGTTATTCATAATGAGTAGGCACACTAACCGAAATTAGCCGATTAAATCTTTTAATCATTCTTTTACATGATCTATCCAACCTAAGACATCTCCCAAATGATTGCTTCTTGTGGGACCCGATCTTACGTCATTACATAATAGAAGAATAATATCCTTACCACTACTAACCATCACTGAATTACCCTGGACGACCACATGGCCAAGCCTATTACGGTTAGACGACCTCGCCTTACTCACACGTCATCGTCGGAATCCTTGCCCGAATAAGGCGCAAGAACAAAGGTATCTATATAAGTTTGTTGATTTGGGCATCGGGCTCCTCGCTCGAGCCACAATCTCTCCCAATTGTTAAATATACTCCTCACCCAAGTTAGTGTTATTGTCTAACCAATCAACCAATCAAAAGCAATAAAAAAAAATTGTATATCTCTCGCCCAAGCGAGAGACTGCCGCTCGAGCGACGATTTTATCAAAACAGACTCAATTCTCTATATGCTTCTCGCCCAAGTGAGAGCCTGTCGCTCAAGCGAAAAATACACCCAAAATTAGTCAAAATCACCCTCTAGGTCTCGCCTGGGCGAGATACTGTTGCCTGTGCGCCCATAACTACCCAGAACAGGTGAAACGCCTGCCTGGCCCTCGCTCAAGCGAGGCTGGCTCGCCCAGGCGAATCGAAAATCTCCGTTGGTTTTGATCCCTACGCGTTTTAGTTTCTTGAGTGGCGTTCCTTCATGAATAACTATCATAATACTTGATATTTTAATCTATCTTAAGGCATACAACTTAAGAAATCATCCGTACTTAATCTAGGCACGCAAACATTTGATTAAGTACGAGTTTCTTAAAAAAACACAAATATAACTCCTAACTTTTGAGGTAGTTTGGGAGATCCGTGTGTCATATTCGGACACCATTATTTCACGATGTATTCTCCCTCACCTTAGAGTGGTTGATCTCCTTTAAGTGAATGGGTAGGTTGTCCGACTTCGAACGCTTCGAAACTAAACACACACAAAAATCAGTGATTTGCGAGTTAAATCTTTTACGTGATAACTCTAAGGTAAAGACATTGTTTTAATCTATTTTAAGAACTCCAAAACTTTCATTCATCCGTTCCAAGATTCATATTCTTGAACCATCCTTTATCCTTGAAAGTCTTGTTTACGATTCCCATCGTGTTCATGGTCATTTCAACACCTTCCTTAAAAGTGTTAATCTCATACTCAAAATAACATTTTAAATCAATATATCCTTTGGTAGTCTTACCACTTTAAAGTAAGTTAACTAAGGTAGATTCAATAAGGGTTCATGATCCTTTCAACATCTCTAAACATAACCACAAAGGTTAATAGGTGTTAGTTTCATAGTCATGAACAACAATGAACCAACTTTTCAACAAAACTCATCCAATTTATAAATGACAAACTACATACTTTCTATCTTGTCCAAGGCTATAGTTTCTCAAGCCGAAAACAAGTGAAAAGATTCCACTTTTACATGTTTCAAAACTCCTTAAAGGTTCCTTTGATTTCATAATCATCCCCTTTCATTAAAATCAATAAAATGCATAAACACTAAAACAGCCCCATGAACAACAAGATTTCATGGTTTCAAAACAACAATTTTCTAAGTTCAAGAAAACTCATTTTTCGAGTTCCTGAGTATAACAAGAGTTAGGAGGATTATTAGAAAATTTGAATGCTTGAAAATGTTCATAACATGCATATAAATATCATACTAAAATCTCATAAACACCTAATGGTTAGATTCTAAGAGATGAAGATATAAAAAGTGAAGAATTACCTTGGAGTTCTTAGAGATTCAAAGTGAAGAAGAGTGAAAATGACAAGGGTTTTTCTCTAAGTTAGAGGGGGATCTTTCAAGAAAATAAATCTGATTTGGGGAGGGGAAACCAAAGGGTTTTCAAAGAGTGAATTGTGTAATGAGTAGATGAGGGGTTTAAGGGATTATGTGTAAGAGATGAGTATTTTTGCTTGTTTGACAAGCAAGCCTCACTCATGAAAGTGATGTGACCTCTTTTATGAAACATTCGTGATTAAACCATGCCCGAGTATTGTCGGCTAATACTTGGCTGGATATTAAAAATCTTCCAATTTCGGCTTATGGTTAGAACTTTGAAACACAGAATTCGGAGTGAAAAATATTTACAAATGTGTCATGGACAAAATTGATGTCTATCTTAATTCGAACTAATATTTCGAAGCCAATGGCGCAATCGAAATTCGATATCGAGCTACGGAACTCAAAATCACGTTATTGAGCCGAATTTTGGCTTGACAACAGCTCAAAAACTTTCCGTCACATAAAATTATGCAAATTTACCATAAAATAGGACTTTACAAAACAAGACTAATACTCAACTACGATTTAGCCTAAATCATTACCAATTAATTTTTAAAATTAATTAATAAAACATACATCGAAAATTCTTGGTGTTACAATCCTCCATCACTTATAAGATTTTAGTCCTCGAAAATTAAGCGTACCTCTTAATAAAACATATAGGGATAGGATTCTCTTATGGCCACCTCGACCTCCCAAGTCGCGTCTTCTCTGTTTGTTTGGCTCTAGACCACCTTAACAATGGCAATCTCCTTGCCTCGCAACGCCTTCAAACTTTGATCAACGATCCTCGAGGGTAGTTTCAAAAGTGAGATTGTCCTTTAGCTAGATTGAATCGGTTTCGATGATATGCAACATGTCACTAATGTATTTTTTGAGTTGTGATACATGGAAGACATTATGTAGGTTTGATAATAAAGGTGGCAAGGCTATTTGGCAAGCTACTGGTCCAACTTTTCAAAGGATTTGGTATGGTCCTATGAATTTAGGGGTAAGCTTGCGGGCTTTAAGCACTCTACCAATACAGGTTGTTGGAACCGCCCTCATAAAGATATGATCTTCTTCCTCAAAACTAAGAGGGTTCCTCATTTTATCATAGTAGCTCTTTTGCATACTCTAAGCTACCTTCATGTTCTCCCTTATCATTCTTATCTTTTCCTTTGCTGCTGAACCACATGGGGTCCTAGTATCGATTCTCCCCTGCTTCAAACCAACACAACGGTGTTCTACACTTCCTGTTGTAAAGAGCTTCATACGGCGCCATGCTGATACTCGAATGAAAGTTGTTATTGTAGGTGAACTCTATCAGATTGGCCATCCTTCTGCGGGTGGTAAGCTAAACTCATACTCCATTTGGCACCCAAGGCTGTTTGCAAACCATTCCATAACTTCGAAGTAAAATGTGGGTCTCTATCTGAGATGATATTTGTAGGAATACCATGTAATTGGACAATCTCTTTGATGTATAACTCCGCTAGCCTTTCAAGGAGTATTTCATATTGATGGGTAGAAAGTGAGTTGTCTTCGTCAAACGATCCAATATCACCCAAACTACATCATAACCCTTCTGATTCCAAGGAAATCCGCTCACAAAATCCATTGAAATGCTATCCCATTTCCAAACGGAGATATCCAAAGGTTGAAGTTCTCCTCCGGGTTGTCTGTGCTCGATCTTTGCCTTCTGACATGTTAAGCAGCGTTAGACATACTCTGCTACTTCTGTCTTCATACCAAACCACCATAACGTCTTCTTCAAGTTTTGATACATTTTGGTAGCTCCAGGATGAATACTTAGTTTTCTCTTATAGGCTTCGTCCAAGATTGCCATTTTCAAATCAAGGCCTCTTGGCACACAGACTCGGTTCTTACATCACAACACTCTGTCGGTTCCTTCTTGAAATTTTGGGGCTCTTCCTTTAGCCAACAAGGTTCTCTTCTCTTGCAGTTCTGGATTGGAACTTTGCCACCCTTTTACTTGTTCCACAAATTCATTTGTTATTGTAAGCATACCTAAAGTCAAACTCTTAGGTTTTACTTGCACCGCAAGGCTTAAATTCCTGAAATCTTCAATCAATTCCATCTCCCTGGCCATCACGATTGACATATGCAGGGACTTTCTACTCCAGGCATCAAACACCATATTAGCTTTCCCAGGGTGGTACTAGAGATCAAAGTCATAGTACATAAGGAATTCAATCCATCGTCTTTGCCTCATGTTCAACTTCTTTTGGTCGAACAGATACTTCAAGCTTTTGTGATCACTAAAGCCTTCAAATCTTACTCCATAGAGGTGATGTCTCTAGATCTTGAGAGCAAATACGATCGCAACCGACTTCAAGTCATGCATCAGATGATTCTGCTCATGTGTTTTTAGTTGTCTTGAAGCATAAGCTATCACCTTTTGTTGTTGCATCAAAACACAACCTAGGCCTTGTTTAGATGCGTCAGAGTACACGTTGTAGTTTCCCTTCAGGTTTGGTAGAATCAACACAGGTTTTGTAGTCAATCTTTTCTTCAATTCTTGAAAGTTTTCTTCCCACTTTGTCGTCTAGACGAAAGCCTTGTCTTTCCTTGTTAACGTAGTCAGTGGCAACGCCAATTTCGAAAATCTTTCAATAAACTTCCGATACTATCCCGCTAAACCGAGGAAACTTTTGATCTCCGTTATTGATTTCGGAGAATTCCATTCCATCACCGTTCCTAATTTAGCATGGTCTACAAAAATTCCTTCAATTGATATCACATGCCCAATAAAATTCACCGATTCTAACCAAAATTCGCACTTTGACAGCTTGGCATAGAGTTGGTTGTCTTTCAAAATCTGCAACACCATCCTCAGATGTTTCACATGTTCCTCCTGATCTTTCGAATAAATCAGGATATCATCGATAAATACGACCACAAAGGTGTCGAGGTATGGAGGAAAAATCCAATTCATGTAGTCCACGAACACTACAGGAGCATTGTTTACACCAAATGGCATCACGAGATATTCGTAATCACCATATCGCGTCCGAAAAGTAGTTTTCAGAATATCCTCTATGTTCACGCGTATTTGGTGGTATCGTGATCGAAGATTGATCTTTGAAAACACGGTAGCTCCTCTTAGTTGATCCATCAAGTCGTCAATTCTTGGAAATGGGTACTTATTCTTGATGGTGATTTTTCAACTATCAGTAGTTAGTACACAGCCGCATACTGCCATCCTTCTTCTTTACAAATAGCACCAGAGCACCCCATGGTGAAACACTAGGTCTGACAAACTGTTTATGTAGAAAGTCTTCCTATTACTCCTTCCACTCTGTTAACTCCAATGGTGCCATCCCGTAGGGAGCTATAGAGATCGGTCCAGTTCTAGGTACCATATCGATAGCAAACTGTATCTCTCGCACTGGAGGCAAACCAGACATGTCATCCAGTAAAACATCAGAGAAATCCATAACCACATGTAAGTACTGAATCTCTTCTCCACCTTTCTTCTCCAATGATGTCAGCAGCATAAATACTTGAGTTCCATCCTTCAAGAGTTTCTTCATTTGGTTGACACTGGTGCTTTTGGTTTTATAATAGGATTCAATGAAGTTCTTAGGATAGCTACAAATTATTGTGTTGTTAAAGCAGTTTAGAAGAACATGGTTGTTAGACAGTCAGTCCATCCCTATGGTGATATATAATTGGGATAAGGGTAGACATATCAGGTCAACTATAAAGGTTTGTTGACCTAAAGTTATAGGACATTCAGAGCACATAGTTGACATTATGACGGGTTTATTAGTGGGTGTGGATACAATTAGGTCATAGGGTAGGTATACTTTAAGCAATGCTAATCAGTTGACAACATCAATAGATATGAAAGAATGGGTCACACCCGAATCAAACAACACAGATAAGGAAGTCTCATTAATACGACATATACCTTGTATGAGGTTCTCATTGCCCTCAATCTCAGCTCTACTCATGGTGAACATGCTTCCCTTGCACTTCAAACACCAGGGTGGTGTATTGTTGTTAGAGTTCCCAAATGATAAACTCATTTGGTTGTTGTTATTATTGTTTCTGTTATTGTTGTTGTTGTAGTTATTGTTACCGTTGTTCCCTTGTCGGAAGCCTTTGTTGTTGTAAGGCTTAAAATTTCTTTGTTGATTTCGTGACGATGAAGCATAAGGTTTCTGGTTGCGGTTGAAGGGCTTTCCCCTTCCATGTCCTTGCCCGAAATTCCTTTGGGGACCATAGGAATTTCCGGTGGTACGACACTTTTAAGTGTCGCAATCCTTGCCTTCACGCTTTCCTCATAAAGCCGACACTGATTAACTAGAGATGCAAAATCCAGTATTCGCTGATGTACAAACATCACCTTAAGGTCCTATCTGAGTCCGTCCTCAAACTTGGCACATTTGGACCTTTCGTTCCCCACTTGATTATAGTGTGGGGCATACCTCATCAAATCTTCAAATTTGGCAGTATACTCCCCAACTGTCATGCTTCCCTGCTGCAGATGTAGGAACTCCATCTCTTTCTTGGTCCTCATATCCGCAGGAAATTACTTCTACAGAATTCTATCTTTGAAACTTGTCAAGTTGACAACTTGTTGTTCATGCTTCATCTGACGTCTGGCAAATTCCCACTAGTTCTCAGCTTTCTTAGTCAGCATATAGGTCGCATAGGTGACCTTCTGCTCCTAGTACACATAAGTGCCCGAAAGATCCTTTCCAACTCTTGGATCTAGTCAATTGTAACATCTGGTGCAAAACCTCCTTCAAACTTTGGGGGTTGACAATGACAAAATTCGTCCAAGCTTCTATATTGAGCCGATCCTTGGTTTGGTTGGGGTTTTTTTTTATTCAGCTGATGCAAATTTACATTCACATTATGAATCACTATAGTCATTGTAGCCATGAAGTCCAGGTTAGCAGTTCCACGTCCAGCCATCTTAAATTTGTGAACATTAGACGTGTATGAGATACTTCTCCTACTGAAATTATATATGGGTTGTATTCTCAACCAAATAATTCAAGCAAACAATTAAGCACATCAAGTCACATAAGAAAGCATGTGAGGCCATTCCCAAGGTCGAATAGAAAAGAACCACTCTAATATCATGTTGTAACGCTCCGAAAATTACTCCAACAACATTGCTAAAAAAGTGGGTAAATTTTTTTTGTAATACAAAATTCCTTTCCTTTTCGGGACATCATGTTAAGTAACATAAATTGCGGAAAAATAAACAATTGTTACCTAATGGTAACCAAAAAGCAACTCAACATATCGTGGAATAATTCTTCATTGAAATAACGGAAAATGTTAGTACGAAAAACAAGGCGGAATAAAATCTTTGTCTAAACTAAAAACATACAAAATAGGCTGAGCCATTCAACATATCAAAAGTGGCCTACACATATACCCTCCTCAAAAGGCAAATAGAAATGGAAATGGCTACTAGTGACTAGCTCAAGTCTTTGTGAGTGCGCTAGAACACTCGCTTGGGTCCTCCCCGTCTCAGAATCGGAGGAGAGGCCTACCACCTCAATGAAATCCTCTATACAAATTAACTCCACACAGTCCTCCTCTTCTTCAGCCTTCATCTCCTCTTCAGGGTCATTGAATGAACCCTGCAACCTACTTCCCACTTCCGCATTTGCCTGATGATCGGGCATCATCCATCGAGTAGCTCTCATCCATGGTGGGAAATAAGCACATCATCCCAAATCCATCTCCTAGTAGATGGCCTTGCAACAGTGGGTCCGTGAGGAATCAGAGACTAAATGGATGGTGCAACAGGTGCTGGTCTCCGAGCAGGTAAAGTGAAAGAAGCCTCCAAGTCCGCATGATGTGAGGGGAAGTGCATCGTAGAGCCATCATAAACCATCTCCAACTCTAAGCCACAAGGGCCTGTGTAGGTGTATCGGTGCCCGTCAGTGCTCCATGTCCCCTCCTAGGACATCGAGAATCGGTAGCTCCAAACCCTCGCGGTATGGTCCATCTGAACGAGAACGCGAACTGAAGACAATCAGAAAGAAAAGGGAGTAAGACATCTAATGAGTATTATCCATTGACATCATGGAATTACACATAATATCACATACAGATAGACACACATAATCTACACAATATATTTCGCATACATAAATGCAAATTATGAATGATATTATATCTCAAACTATGAGAATCAATATCCATGAACTCAATGTATGAATGCTATGTTTATTTCATCCACCATTACACCAATATCCTTCCAATAAACTATTTGGAAATAACCAAGAGTACAGATCCCATAACAAGCCGATTTGAACACACCAAAAATATTCCTCGCAAGGATATATGATTGATCTGTTCCGAACAACTGTTGATTTGTTCCTCTCCACCACTTCATTATTCATAATGAGTATGCACACTAACCGGGATTAGTCGATTAAATCTTTTAATCATTCTTTTACATGATCTGTCTAACCTAAGATATCTCCCAAAGGAATGCTTCTTGTGGGATCTAATCTTTCGTCATTATATAATAGAGGAATAATATCCTTACCACTACTAATCATTGCTGAATTACCCTAGATGACCACATGGCCAAGCCTCTTATGGTTAGACGACCTTGTTGTGTGGTACTATATAATAATTTTTAGGCATCGCCTTACTTACAGTGTCATCGTCGGAATCCTTGCCCGAATAAGGCGCAAGAACAAATGTAACTATATAAGCTTGTTGATTTGGGCATCAGGCTCCTCGTTCGAGCCACGATCTCTCCCAATTGTTAAATATACTCCTCACCCAAGTTAGGGTTATTGTCTAACCAATCAACCAATCAAGAGCAATCAAAAACATTGTATGTCTATCGCCCAAGCGAGAGACTGTCGCTCCAGCGATGATTTCATGAAAACAGACTCAATTCTCTGTCTAACTCTCGCCCAAGCGAGAGCCTGTCGCTCAAGTGAAAATTCCACCAAAAACTAGTCAAAATCACCCTCTGGTTCTCGCTCGGGCGAGATACTATGGCCCATGCGCCTAGAACTTCCCAGAACAGGTGAAACGCCTGCCTGGCCCTCGCCTAGGCAAGAACCACTCACTCAAGCGAGGTTGGCTCACCCAGGCGAGGTTAGTCCAGTTGTTAGGACTACTTCCTCCCCCTTTTGGGCTACCGCATCGAAAATCTCAGTTGTTTTCGATCCCTACGCATTTTAGTTTCTCTAGTGGTGTTCCTTCATGGATAACTACCATAATACTAGATATTTTAATCTATCCTAAGACATACAACTTAAGAAATCATCTGTACTTAATCTAGGCACGCAAATATTTGATTAAGTATGGGTTTCTTAAAAAACACAAATGTAACTCCCAACTTTTGAGGTAGTTTGGGTGATCTGAGTGTTATATTCGGATACCACTATGTCATAATGTATTCTCCCTCACCTTAGGTTGTAGAGTAATTTATCTCCTTTAAGTGAATGGGTAAGTTGTCCGACTTCGAACACTTCAAAACTAAACACAAAAACAAATCAATGATTTGCGAGTTAAATCTTTTACCTGATAAATCTAAGGTAAAGACATCGTTTTAATCTATTTTAAGAACTCCAACACTTTCATCCATCTGGTCCAAGATTAATATTCTTGAACCATTCTTTATCCTCAAAAATCTTGTTCACGATTCCCATCGTGTTCATGGTCATTTCAACACCTTCTTTACAAGTGTTAATCTCATACTCAAAACAACATTTTAAACCAAGATATTTATTGTTAGACTTACCACTTTATTGTTAACTAAGTTAGACTCAATCAGGGTTCATGATCCTTGCAACATCTCTAAACATAACCACAAAGGTTAATATGTGTTGGTTTCATAGTCATGAACAACAATGAACCAACTTTTCAACAAAACTCATCCAATTTATAAATGGCAAACTACATATTTTCTATCTTCTCCAAGGCTATAGTTTCTCAAGCCGAAAACAAGTGAAAAGGTTCCACTTTTACATGGTTCAAAACTCCTTAAAGTTGTCTTTGATTTGATAATCATCCCCTTTCATTAAAATCAACAAAATGCATAAACACTAAAACAGCTCCATGAACAACAAGTTTTCATGGTTTCGAAACAACAATTTTCTAAGTTCAAGAAAACCCATTTTTCGAGTTCGTGAGTATAACAAGAGTTAGGAGGATTATTAGAAAATTTCAACGGTTGAAAATGGTCCTAACATGCATATAAACATCATACTAAAATTTCATAAACACCTAATGATTATATTCTAAGAGATGAAGAAATAAAAAGTGAAGAATTACCTTGGAATTCTTAGAGATGTGACCTCTTCGGAGAAATATTCGTTATTAAACCATGCTCAAGTATTGTCGGCTAAGAATCGGATGGATATTAAAAATCTTCTGATTTCGGCTTACAGTTAGAACTTCAAAACACATAATTCAGAGTGAAAAATATTTGCAAATGTGTCATGACAAACTTGATGTCTATCTTGACTCGAAATAATATTTCAAAGCCAAGGGCATAATTGGAATTCGATTTCGAGCTAAGGATCTCAAAAACACGTTATTGGACCGAATTTGGACGAATTTGGGTCTGACAGCAGCTCAAAAACTTTCCATCATAGAAAATTACGACAATTTACCACAAAATAGGAATTCACAATAAAAGACTAACACTCAACTACGATTTAGCCTAAATCATTACTGATTAATTTCTAAAATTAATTCTTATTAAAATAAATAATTAATAAAACATACATCGAAAATTCATAGCGTTACACCTAAAGGTTGGAAGAAGATGAGGGAGGATAAAAATAGAGTCTGATCCATACTACCAAATAAATGGAGAGAAAAACTGTCTGATACACGTTATCTTCAAAATGGGAAAAACAGTTAACATAAGAAGTGGAATGAGAGAGAGATTTAAAAATTATTGTGACAGTTTAAATAAAAAATATTAATTTACATTGACTTGTTATAATTTATAGAAACATGAAATTAGAACTTATAAATGGTAAAATAGGAAAATATAAATTACTACATGAGTAGTTATTTTATGTTTTCCTTTTATCTATTAGTAAAAATATCAATAATATATATATATATATATATATATAT